>NC_133899.1:12141835-12411835 GCF_964199755.1 Larus michahellis
ATATCTGCAATATACACATAGGAGTTGTTTTGATGAAAGGTTTGAGGCACCTTAACTATCAAGAGATGTATGTTTCGAAAATTTCCTTCCTTCCAGTGTCTTGAAGCCCAAATCATCTTTGTAAATAGAGGGAAAAAATGAATTTTATATACCTCATTAAAGATTAGTTAAAATTCTGGTTTAAGCTCCATTCTGTAGGAAAACAACTATTCTGTAGGAAAGGAGCCATGTCAGTTACAAAATATAAGAGCCTGCATTTTGTAACATACATGCAGTGATAATTACAACAAAGGAAAAACTTTAAAATCTTTGCTGTGCTCGTTGGAATGTAGAGTTATGCTTTAAAAAAAATCACGATCATGAACATATACTTTGAAATTCTTAATGTGTTGTCCTGCTAGACATGCATATATTACATATTATTGTCCACGTCAGTCTCTTCATCACACTCGTTGTCCTCTGGCAAGTCCGTGTCTGATCATGCTTCATTGGACACCCTGATGTTGTTTCTACAAGTTGTCAGGTCACATTTGTAGGTCTCTGTGCAGAGAAGTACAGTCCTGTTCGGTGTTTCTGTTATAGTTTTTGCTTTGATACATGGTATGCAGTCAAGGGAAAACTTCCTTACAATCATTTTCCTCCAGACTGCCTTTATCTGAAAGCAAAATCATGATGATTCATTTAGTATTTTTGCTTGTGAATCAGATTGGCTATGGTTAATGGAAGAAGATAACATACCAATAAGATCTGTAAGGTCACGTGCAGTGGATATGTATACTGGTCACGAGAGGCACTTATGCCTGTTTCTTCGATCATGTGCATTGTAGTTTCTGCTGACTATCCTACAAAAATTCTGAAGAGTATTCAGATGTTTCAGAGGTAACCAACATATTACTGAAAGCTTTGATCTTGCGAAGATGTCAAATGACATTAAGGTTTCTTAACTACTGAAACACAAGTACCTGGAGGAACATGTCCAAGTCCTTTGAGTTTTTGATTAATAAAGTTTGCAAGGGCATGTGAGGATTAATCTCAGTCCTGATGCAGTTTTCCCCAGTTTCCTTAGAAGACATATTTCTCAGTTGTAATTATGTACTTAGGACCAGCATATTAATGTTCAGTGAACTGAAATTGCTAAGAGACAAGAGTAGAGTTTGTGTCCAGGTTTTTTACTACTGGTTCAATAAAAACCAGTTATTCTTCGATTATGACTTATTTTTTGGTATAGGAATGCATCCATGTTAAGAACTTTAGCAGAACGTGAAACAGAATGAGTTCATGGGTTGATTAGGATATTGATTTCCAGACTCCATAGAGTCAAACAGTAACCTTTCCACTCATGGCAGGGTTACCAAGGTGGCATTCAAATCCTCAATAGATCTTGCTATTATAGAGGCAGATTTTCAAAGGTTCTTAACTCAGCTTCTAATTTAGTGCTTGCTATTTTAAGCCTGCAGTATGCCCAGGCAAACTAAGCTAATTGTGGGTATTTATAAACCTGTGACAGCTTCCACAAGACCTGTTCTTTGAGAAGAGACAGGCAATTTTGACACTAATGTCTCCCTTTTGCACTTACTCTTTTTGGACAACCTTTCAATTAAAATCTATGGAGTGTTCAAGCAGACACTGATCTCATTTGGCAATTCTCATTTAGAGCTACCCTGTTGTGGGTTGCTGTGGTATATTTCAACCTCAGACTCAGATCAACAGCTAACAAGTTCTCTCTGCAGTTTCTTCAGGTGTCTTGGGCTGGCTGCCCTGGGATTTTGGAATGCACATTCTGACGTGGAACATGTCTCTTTGAAACACATCTGGTTTTATTTAATATGGTAGTGAGAAATAATATCTATGCTGCTGCTTTTTACATCATGATTTTTTGATGTTTTTTTGTTGCTCCTTCTGGCTTCTTTTGTGCTATGCAGAGGGGAAAGCACACAGCAGCTTTCACAGTCTGTCTAAATGTTGAAGGGAATTATACCTAGGTGATTACGAGAACAATGCAATAGCAGTGTGGATGGGCTACAGCAGTCTCACCTCAGAGTCAGTCTTTTTTTGCAATGAGGCAATTCGAGTTTATATTTGGAAACTTTGGCTTCACATGCAATGTTATAAAGAACGTTTGGCCTAGAGAAGCTGCATCCTTACAGCAGGCCTCCCAACACTTCTGACTGCAGAAGTGCAATATGTAACACACACAATTCATCTCAGAGTCAAGAAGACTTTTTAAGTCTTAGATGTAGATGGCAACTGAGAATTTTTTCATGAAAATGTAAAAATGTGTGTTGTATGTATCCATATTCTATGGTGGCGCAAGGCATGTTTAAGGTTCTTTTTCAAGAGACTGGTCGCTTCTGTGATTTGCTGTTTGATAAATTAGGAATTTGGTTTTGCTGTAGCCACTATTTTTTCACATGTGCTATCTTAAGCTAACATTGTATTCCCTGGAACATTAGATGCTGAGTGCAGGATATAATTACAAGGAAATTAATTTGGGTTTAACAAGTTACTGTCAATACACTTTCTGTTGCTCTTTAGAGAAAGATAAAAAAAGTGATGTACTCACAGTTACAGTTCTAAAATTCAGATGAATTAATGCAGTTTTACAATTTTAACTGGGAAGAACTTCTGTGATTATTTTGGGTGAATGCTGATTTTTCTATTAAGAGAATTTTTGAGATAAGAACAGAAAGTACTGAAAGGTCATGATGGATTAAGTCTCAGGAATCTAAACTAAGAAACCTATATTTGACTTTGTTAATCACAGCACCAAGGAATTTTCTGTATGACAATCCACTTACTGGTTGTTTGTAGATTGCAGATTATGATACGGTGTACTAAATATGCCACTTGCCGTCAGACAGAGGTTTGTAATTATGAAAAGCTGAAGCTTGAAAGAGTCTGATGTGAAAGATATATTACTACTGCTGTGGGAGTGAAGCGATAACATTAGTAAATGCATACATCAGACAAAAGTAACGTATTTTAGTTGGAACATGGATGTTTTTTGGAGAGGGAAATAATGCTGCAATTAAGGAAGTGGAGAGGGAGAGAGAGTACGGCTGTTCAGCCTAATTGGCACACCTTCCTGGGAGAATATTTCTCTTTAGCAAGGTAACACCCTTCGCAAGATTAGACATTTTGGCAACACTTTCTATTTAGAGTCTTAAATACTAAGTTCTTTATAATATTAAATGGATTTAAATCAAAACTGATAATTTTAGGTGTTCCTCTGTATGTTGTTTCAGTTCCTGTAAAGCTATTTTGAAAATAAATCCATGTGTGTGTAGATATGTTTTCATGTATGTATAAATAATAAATACACACTGAAATCAAGTATTAACACCATCAACTTTAAAAATTCTGACTTTACATCCATTATTAAACTCATGGATAAGTCGTGTTGTAAATGTAGATAGCTGTTTTTAGCTGGACCACATTCTCTTTCACTTCGCCAGGCTTGTTAGCTGGGGCATAGTGCCATGTCGGTGCAGTTCAGCTGCTTTCAGAGTCAGACTAGGTCTGCGTGCATCACTTTTCTGGAGCCAGAGGCATTAAATATGGACTGCAGGAACACTCAAGTTGGCTTCTGTAGCAAAAATTTTTACAAGTTTAGTGCCAGTCCACTTGGAGCCATGCTAGCCAAAAGGCCCAAGTTATATTTGTACTGTGTTCCCTGGTGTTACTGATAAATATTTTCAGTTACAAAAAAAACCCCAACAAACACACTTTGTCACAGTCTTGTGTTACCCCAGCTAAATTTCTTCAAAATCTGTACTAGTTGTGTGTGGTGGAAGGAAGCATTTTTTCAGCTGAAAGTGCATATACATTTACTAAAGAGAAAAAGGCTTTCTGTCTTCGGTATCCTTTTGCTTTCTTTGGAACGTGAAAATTTTAATCCTATTCTTTGGTCTTCTGTTCAGAAATTCCACCCAGGATATTTTTCCACTCTTTCCTCCTTTAACAGGAAAGCTTAACTCCATTCCTGGAGATTTTGGAGCAGTTTCTTTAGTCTGATGTTTTTTCTTTCTGCCACCTTTTCAGCCATACCTGCCTGATATTTATTACTTGTTTAGGAGCTCTACTGTCTTCACTGGTTATTTTAATAATGGCAGAGCTATAACTAATGCTTTTTCCTGATTTTTAAGGATCTTCTGTTGTTGAGTTTTGGAGAATTGAATTGTTCCATTCTGTGGTGTTTGTTTTGGCATTTGTTTTTGATTTATTGTTTTTAACAGCATTCAGTCTTTAATAGAAGTGAAGACCGTATTAGGATTTCAGTGAACTTTCTAAGCAGGAAAATCACTAGTTAGGGTAGATTGGTTAGAATTTTGTGGCAGCAAATATTTAATTTTCAAAATTCAGAGTTGCTGTAATCATTGCATAAACAAAATATTTTTTGATAGTTTTTTCTTGAGAAAAAAAACTTTTCAGAAAACATGTATTTAAATTTTGAAAATTTAAGAATTGGTGACCTTTCCTAAAAAGAGATATTAGTAGAATGTAACATGGGTGGCTTCGATCTTGCAGTTCAGCAGTACTTGTGCTGGTTATTTTTTCCCCCCCGTTGTGTATGGATGCTGTTAATTGCAGAAGAGACTTAAAAAACACTTTTTTTCTGGATTACATGCCAACAATATTGGGGACAGTACACGCTTAGGAATTGATACATTTTTCTGTTACTCTGAGTGCCATTAAGTAGCTGTCTAAGTATTTCTTAATTTTTTCTGTGACCATTAGGAAAGGATTGGTACTTGGTGCACTTGTCACTTACTGTGACAGACGTGAATGACAATGTACCCAAATGGGCCATGGAGCCCTTCCCATTTTTGGCTGTGGTTTCCCCTGAAGCTCCGGGAGGTACTGAAGTATACAGGCTGCTTGCTGTGGATGCAGACGAAGGGATCCATGGAGCTGTAGAATATTTTCTCTTGGAAGGTAAATATTAACCCTCTCATTCCCTGTGTATTAGGCTTCACTGTTGTGACTTTTGTCCTTTAGCCTGTTTCATTGGTGAAAGGTCTTCCGTTCCTCCTGCAAAGGTTCTTAATCTCTGTGTGTAAGAAAAATCAACTTTTATTGAGGGTATGGACAGATTTTCCAGATTTGAAGTGTGTTCTCCCTGCAAAGCTGGGTTCCTGCCGAGATTGTCCCCTGGGGAATGATGGGGACTGGAGCAGTCAATACTCCTCAGGGCTGTGGCAATGGCAGCAGCAGTCAGCACCTCTCTGCTGGACTGCCTGTTCATGAGATAGGGCAGTATTGGAGCACAGTTTATTGGGTAGAGAGGGTTAATGTTCCTTTTCCCTTACGGGAGTTATCCTTCTGGTTAATCTCTAAAAAATTTTTAAGGGTCTGGGTTGTGCTTTAGCTTTGCAAAGCTAGTACAGACTCATTAAAAATTTACTTTGCGGGCTCTTAAAAGAAACCTCAGTAATAGTTCAAAGCTGTCTAAGCAGAAGGAGAGTAGCAATACTCGTCCAAAAGTGACTGTTCCTCTTGGGCAGGACTCTATCAGGGTATTTTCTGGTAAGGGATATTTAGGGTCAAACGATGCCAAAGTATTGGAGGATAAAGAAGAGTGATAATTGTCTAGAGAAGTAAAATGCAACTTAGAAATGTAATCATGAATTTGAATTTTTGTGTGCGTGCTGATTCTAAGCCAAAACCAACTTGGGAATTGATACCATTTTCTCATCTTTATTTTAATCAAGTAAAAATGTTCTTGCTGACAGAAATTTGTGGATCTGTTCTTTTTAGGTGGTGAAGACAGGTTTGAAGTTGAGAAGGACACTGGCTGGATTAAAACAACAGGTTTGCCGTTGGTGAGGGACAAGGAGTATTTACTGACTGTACTAGCAGCAGATAAATTTGGAAGCAGAGGGTCTCCAGCCTCTGTTTCTGTAATTGCTGGATTTCGACCACCACAGTTCACCAACATATCATACTTTGTTTATGTTCCTGAAAGTATGCCACAAGGAAAATCGTAAGTAACAGTTAAAAATAATGCAGTGAGATTGTGTTCCTAGTTTAACTTCTGTATGATCTTTCCAGAGCTTCAGTATTGTTTGTGAATCACAAGTAGATACTGTGAGTAGCAATTTAGATATCTTAATAGACGTGATCACGATACAGTTTGATTGATGTATTTTTTAATCACCCTTTTATACAGAAAAGCAGTATTGAAAAATTAGTTTCTTGCTTTTTAAACAATATGGAAAGTATTAGTAGGTGTTGGTTGTGTCTTAATTTTCAAACAAAATGCAGGATTCCGAATATAACTGTTACATCATGAGGAAAGATATCCTGGTATGAAAGAATATATTAATTTTATGTGTCAAATTTGGAGAAGTGCCTTCTCCATCAAGTGAAAATCAGAAAAAACAAAAGACTGTCTTCACTGTCTTCATCAGTCATGGAGACAAACTGAGCAAAAATGAAGATGCCACAAAACTTGTCATTTTATTTTTCCATCCTTTGTCTAACCATGTGGATCTAAATATCACAGAAAATGTTAGTAATGCAAGTCCACCTGAGTACTCAGTTCTGTCTGCCCGAAACTGTTTTGTTCTTATGGAAAACATTTCCTCTTTCAGTTGAATCAAGAGTACTTTTGTCCAGTAAACATCTTTCTTGTGCGACCATTCAACTGTTATTCATATTATATTGTCTGTGGTGTTGTATTTTACTGTACCAACCTACAACATTAGGTTTTACAGTGTCTAAATAACCAAGATGAGTTAAGATTTTTTTAAAAAAACCCAATTGGTATAGTAGATAACAAGGTTTTTCTTTAGAACTGCAGTAAACTTAAATAGCACAGGCATAAAAGAAATGTAAGAACTGTGAAATGCTACAATACCTAACAGATACCTGCCATCTTGAGTGCAATAATGTTTAGGATTAAAAATAATGAAATTCTTTAGAACTATTTTTTGTCACTATTTAAAAATAGGTTTGCACACCTAAGATGATAGTAGATTAATCAGTTTGTCAAATTACTTCATGATATCCAAAAGGAGTGAAGTATTTAATACAGTTGTTATTATGTCAGAATATAAACAATGTGCCCATTGAAAGTAGTTTCCTGTTACATATTGACCAGAAATAGTCATGAAAATCTGTGTAGAATCCTAAAGTTCCAATATTTAAATTGGACCAATTACACAAGTTGCAGGAAAACAGAGTTGCTGTCATGCACTGGACTTCTGGGTGTGGGGCTTCATAATTGTATGCTGATTTAAGACTGCTGCTGAGCAGAGGAGTGTTACAAAATCTCCGTCTTCCTTTGGTCTGCCACTAGTGCTAGTATGCTAGCTGCACGGGCAAACTGATCCTATGAAAAACAAAGCCAAAAAAAGTAAAAAAAATCAGTTGGGTTGTTAAACATGCTAACAGTATGGCCTTTTGATTTTTAGGGCTGATAGGAGAGTAGAGGTGGCCTAAGCATGCAGCCAGGGTAGGGAGTTAGATGGAGGGCAAAATAATTCCTGTTGGCAGGAACACAGCCTTGGCACTGGCTGAAACTGACTGTGAGACCATGTCATGGGAAAATACAGAAAAAGGCTAACATGAGATTATGACCTACAGCAACATTTTCCATTGTTTCAGTATTGCACTTAAGGGAAGTGAGAAGACAGCAGCATGGAAATAGACGGGGAAAAACTGTTCGAACGCAGAGTTTTGTCTTCTTGATTTGTAGTTGTCACAGGATCATACATGTTGGTGGGTTCTATATGGAATTTCTTCCTAGGAAACCTGCATGGTAAAACAACAGACGTTTGAGGATTTAGTATTCTGTTTTAAACCCTTTAAAAATATTTATTTTTTAATTTCTTCTTTTACTTCATATTACAAGTGTTTTTCCCACTTGAAGCCTTTAGACACATTGGACTTCAGTGGAAAAACCTGTAACATGCATGCTGTTAGTGCCTGGCTTTTATCCTTTTGCAGTTACCTGTTGAAACTTTAGGATGGTATAACTGCAGCAGCAAACTTACCATGCTGTTATTAAAATGAATCTTTTGCATCTTACTTTATCTTTTAGTTTACCATAGAAGGACATTAGAGTAGGCAAATTCAGTTGCAGCACAAATGAAATACTCTGTTCCTGTGTTTTTAATCCTTACTGTGTTCTGCTTCAAATCTTTATCTATTTAACCTCAAGACGAAAGTAGTGCTGTATAACAAAGTGTTTGAATTTGGTATTTAGGTACAGCTATCACTGACTTCAGTGAGTTTGCTCTGATCAGACCTACCGAATTGCACCATCATTTCTGATATGTATAATTTTTGTCATATTTTTCGGTATGTTGTATTACGTGCTTAAGAGTCCTCCCTTTTTTCTTTTTTTTTTTTAATGCAGCTTTCTTACAGTCACTGCTGTATCATATCAAAAGAAATCCCTGAGCTACAGTTTTTTAACAAATCCTAGTGATCTATTCAGTATTGATCGGGCAACAGGAGATATCAGTTTAACTCGGAGTGTGGATTATGAGACTGACCAACACCAGTATGTTCTTTCAGTCAGAGCAGAGGAAAATGAGGAATTCAATAGTGCAGCTGAGGTAGGTGTTCATTTCTGGCTGTCTGTATGTCTTTCCACTTTCCTACAACCTTCCCAGACTTCTGTACAGATTTACTAGGGGCTCCCATTTCCTCAATTCATGCTGTCTATTCCACTGTCCATTTTAAAAGTCTTTCTGTCTATGGGTAGATGTTGAGGGCTGGTTTAGGTACTCTTAAAGTTCACTGTCGCTGATACTGGAACAGCAGTTTCTGAGGGATTCCGTCATAGGCCCTAGGTCTCATCTGGGAAGATATGGAAACAGATGTGCCCAAGCCAAATGTGGGGTTGTGTCTTACTCTAAACCTTTGTAAAGTATGGTGTATATTTGAGATTATTCCAATTTGAAGCAAGAGCAGAACAGAGAATGATTTGTTTAGTATCAAGAACACAAAGTGAACTTGTAAAGAGAGAAAGTAATAAAAACTCCCAGATACTAAGAGATGATGGTTCATGGTGTTTTAGAAAGCTGTTTGACAGCAAAAATATTTTTAAATATAGTTATTAGAGTTGTTTGAAATCAAGGATTCACTGAGCTAGGAAATGCATGCAATGTAACAGTTTGTTCCTGCTGCAGGAAATAAGATGTACACTGTAGAGGGAACAGGTGGCAGAATTATTAAGAACAAGAGGGAGGACACAGAGAGACAGTGAAACAGTGTGTCAGTGTAGTGGCTGTAGCACACCAGAGACTGATAATTTCTGTTGACCCTTTTACGTACTACAAGATGAAGGATGGTAGAATATGACTTGAAAGGGGATTATGAGATGATTTTAGAAATACACTTAGCCTAAATGTAGTTTAACTTGCACCTGCTTTACACTGATACAACCTTAGTGGTTATGAGAGAGCAACTCCCAGTTTCTACGAACCTATGTAAGGGTAGATGGAGTACGTGTCTACCTGTTGCACTGTGATGCAGAATATCTCAACCAGCTTCAGTCAGTCTGAAGTGCAGCAGTGTGAGATGCCATAAAGGCTAATTTAACACGCTCCTTACTGTTTGGATTGTAAACAATGCCACTGCGGACTCATCTTTGACATAGGAATATGA
This sequence comes from Larus michahellis, assembly GCF_964199755.1. NCBI lineage: Eukaryota > Metazoa > Chordata > Aves > Charadriiformes > Laridae > Larus > Larus michahellis. The sequence continues at coordinate 12,151,454 of NC_133899.1, forward strand.
AAACATTTTTAAAGATGTTAGAAGCAGAATTGTATTTCTGAGTTGTTTTACCATAATCGGTTCTATTTACATCTGATTTACACTGCTGTAGTTGAATTCAGAACTTGGTCTTGGAGATTTACACTGCTAAAATGTAATATGCTTGGCAGTAGAATTGTGTTACAAGTGTTACAAATCACAGAAGTGTTGGAAGATAATGGAAAAAGGATGCTTGGAAACCAGACGATCCATTTTCCTTTAAATTAGTAATAGGAAATAATCAACGGGGATGAAAGGTGAGTGCTGAATGTTGCTGTAGAGGACTGAGACTTGGCAAAGCCTAATATTTTGGAATCTAATATTTCAACAGTTCTCAGCAGGAAAAGAGCAATCTAAGAAAAATGGCTTATCCTATGTGCTATAGCTTCTGAAGACCTCAAGGGTGTTTTTGGGAAATTCTTCCATCCAATATTTTTAGAGCAATGAAGTAATTGCCTTGATTCACTTTGTTGTTTAACATTTCCCTCTTTTCCCGTTCAGGTTTTGGTTGTAATCACAGATGTGAATGATTGTGCCCCTGAATTTAATCAGTCAATTTACAGCAAAGTTGGTGTTCCTGAAACAGTTACTAGGACAACTGCACTTCTACAAGGTTAGTACTTCTGAAACTATTTGCTACATTCAGTATAGGTATTTTTGTTCCTCCCACTAATTAGAATTCAGTTCAGAAGGCAAAATTACCCGCCCCAGCATGGGTCGTTGCAACTCTCTGAAGGGGAATGTCATGTTGTAGAATCGGGTCATCATTATTTACCACTGCCACAGCCCAAACGATTTTGGGGGATGGGAACAAGACTTCAGTTGTGGTTGGTATTATGGCAGCAGGCTTAGAGTAGCAATCTTGCAACATTCCTTTTTTTGATGGAAAGTCAAAAGAGAGTGATGTTGGATCAGAAATTGTAGACACATCAGCTTACCTTCTCTGCCCGACTTTGAGTCCTATGTGGGCTTGCTCTAGGGAATACTGCTCTTTTGCGTTGAAAGCCTCTTGCATGGTTTAACTGTTGTATGTGAGGTTTTGTTTGGATGCTTGAGAAAAAGAATTTGCTTCTTCCCAATGTTACCAATAACTTAAGCTTTAAATGATAGCGGTCTGTAAATTATGTAAATTTTGATTATGTAAACCACAAAAATCTTATATTGAAAATCTTCATAAAGAAATGAGCAGGTCCTGGCAATAAAACAAATTTATGTCAACTAAACAGTTGTAGAAGGGCCTTATATTAATCTTTAACCCTTACATAAACTTTTTATAAATCTTGAGAGGCAGAAGGAAATTAAACTACAGGAAAATTTCTGGTCCTTAGTAAATAGGGTTTTATAACCTCCTACTGTTCTAGGTAGTGATTTATCCTGTACTAATGGTAGTCTGTTGGTTACTATTCTGGTAACTGTGCTTTTAATGTAGGTTTTTGTAGGTTATGGGTAGAATCTGACAAACACATTAATTTAACTTGCATCAGTTGAATAATATATGTAAATATTTCATCTTTAATCACACAGGGTGTGATCTGTCTGAGTGATCTTAAGTCAGCAGTATAGCAACTTTTTTAAAGCGACTTATTTTCAAGTAGGGGTTAGCTCAATAAAAAGCATAGAGGATAGCACAGTTTTATGAATTATTTCAAGCAGCAAATGCCAAGGCAAATGCTGTTACAGTTTAATACTACACGCTAGTTCTCTTGTTAAAGTACTTAACATTCCAATTCACAAACTTTGATCTACGCAATGTCTTTCTCTTTTCTCTTTTAATAGTGACGGCCACTGACTGTGATTCAAAAGAGAATGCCGAAATGCTATATTACACTTTGAGTCAAGACTTCAGTATTACTTCTCATGGTACTATTTTTCCGGCAACACAGTTAGACTATGAGCGACCTAACCATCTTTATGAGTTCATAATTATGGCTGTAGATAAAGGGGAAGAGCCAAGGACTGGAACAGCAACTGTTAGGATCCATGTTTCAAATGTCAATGATGAAGCACCTGAATTTTCCCAGACAATGTAAATACATATTCTTAAAACTGTGGTATCTTTGTCTTTTACTGTTGCTTTTTTTATTTTGGTTGTAAGGCTGATCCTTACAGGATGGTAACTGGCTTCAGTTCAGTGAAATCTGAGTTAGACTGACAAATGTGGGATGACTTTTTGACTCTGAGATGCTGTTACTACTGGTAAAAAAAAAAAAGAAGAAAGTTTAAGTTTGGTTCTTAATTTTAAGGTTTAGGCATACTTTTAATGTATAGTAGAACTTATATATCTAGCTAGATAGGGGTAGTGTGTAGACAGTCTGTTTTGACAGATCTTGCACTTACTTTTTTTCCAATATGTACTGAAAGAGAGAGGAGGTGCAGTAATTTCAGATTATACATTTCAAGAGGACCCCTCCACCACCAAAAGAAATCAAGCAGAAAAAGCAGGCAACTCAGTGTTGTCCTTGGCCCTCATCGGGACTACATGGTGGAGTTTTGCCTCGTAATTAGGCAACTTAAACTTAGATAGAGTCAACAGTCCGCATCCCTGGTTTATAATCGTTGAAGAAAAACGCTTAGATGACAGAATCCTAAATGACTACTGAATTATAAAAACCACAAGAGAAATGTCAGTAAGTGGAGTTCACTTAATTTCACTTAGTCCCATGCCCTACAGACTCTACTACTTTCTCCTCCTCCCCCTCCAAAGGATCAGTAAACATTTTTCTTCCATAATTGCAACTCAGAAGCATCTGAAGCAATATCAAAAGTACTCATGGATTTGCATTAGAAGCTTAATAATGAAATTCCCAATCGGTTTCTGTATCAGCTTTCTACTCTTAAAGTAGAAGTTGCTCGGAACAAAACCCAGGCAGAGATTTCAGTGGTGCTAAGCCTGTGGTCTAGCTGAACAAAACATCAAAGCTTTCTGACAGTCCCCATTTTACATAAAGGTAACCTCTGGCTTCAAAATCTTGTGCCTTCCTTTCTTTCATAAACATTGCTTAGGAGATATGGCTTGGAAATAGTGATCTTTTGTAAGTTCTTATTGGATCTCTGTGCATTTTCAAATACTAAACCAGATTAAGTTTCTCACTCTTCAGATGATGCCTATTTTTTGTATATTTATTTGTTTTAATATTCGGAGTAATTTAATATTTATCTTGTATCTGTTCCTAATTTTTAATCAGAAATGATGTTCACAGTATTAAAGATGCTGTGAACATCACTAACAAATCGGAAGCAGAAAACATAGTTAAAAAAAACCAACAACAAAATCCTTTCAGCTCTTGTATTTAAAGTTTACTGAAGAATTTGGTTAAATTGAACACAATTTTAAATTACCAAACATGCACAAGAAGCTTGTCTTTTCCCTGTACAATAGCAGGGAAACTGCTATTGTATATATGTATAGATTGGCAATGGAATTGAGTTCAGCTCCTGGAATTCAAATTTTCTCAAGTTTTCATTTAACCAGGTTAACCAGGCTGTGATTTTGCTTTATCTTTCCAGTTATGAAAAAAATCTTGAACCCAAAGATGAATTTCAGACAGAACTTAGTCGAAGTTTTCTGTGAAATAGATTCATCACAAACACCCATAAATTAGGTCCAGTTGAGAGACTAGTTTGCAATTAATGTTATGTTCTGTGGCAGGCTAATACAAAGCAAGATGATGATGTTGTCCTTCTAGCCCTTTGTTTAAATAGACTTACAGTGCAGTATAAACTTATGATTCCTTGCCACAAGCTTTCTTTCATCACAGTTATTCTGTATCTCAGTTATGAAATGCTTAAGGCTACCACTCTGTTTCATGTTGTCAGTTTTTACTTTCTCCTTTTTAGGAGACCTCTTCTGATGACTTGAACTCTTCTATCCCTGTATCTCATGTTCAAAATTATCAGAATTACTGTTCATTTGCTTTCCAAATGCAGAACTAAGACAGTGTCCTGAGGGTTGTGACTGAGCTAAACCAAAATAATTTACTTCTCTTACTTCATTGTATATTAAACTGGGGGAAGAAAAAAGCTGTGTCTGTGAAGGTTTTGATATAAACACATATATCTAGACAGCAAAAGCTAAGGGAGAGGTTTTCAGTGCATCCATTTTCTTTGAATTTTTTCCTATTCTCAGCATATGGAAGGTGGGTCCATAAGCACTCTGAACCCAGTGACACATATGTGTTTATCGATATTGTTGGATACAGCCAGCTGTAGTTCATTCTTATGGCTGAGCTTTGGGATATCTACTATGGACAGGTCTGTAGTATGCTTAGTCTGGCCTATGCTCAATCCAGTCAGATGAAATAATAAATATTTGGGACTTTGCTAACCGGGGGGCTTTTCTACTCCAGAGAGCGTTAAGCTTAGGCTGATAATGTCTCTTAAGAGCTTACAATTTCACTGATGTGTCTGGACTTGAGAGGAGATTTTTGTAAAACTGACATTATACACATATCCTCCGCATCTGATTCTCATCTTAGTTCTTCTGGTGCAAAGACTACACTGAAAGCATTTTGACAGCTTGTGTCAGAAAGTATGCTATCACTAGCAATGCTTTAACTTAGTGAATGTTTGCTTTGATTCTGTGAATCATGAAACTCATTCTTTAAAATTAAAAAAATAGTGAACTCTGCATTTAATCCAAGTCTTGTTGCGAAGTTAAGCTTCAAAGCTTCAATACTGCTGAAAGTTTGCAGTGGAAATCCATGGGAGGTAACAACAGAAAGACATGAGTGGTTGGATAGATCATCAATACTATCATTTTACTGGTTAGCAAAGAAGCATCTTATCAGTGTAATTGTATTAATAAATTACAAATCTGCAGTACCCTTTGTACAGGTAATCAGTAGGCATTGTAAAACATAGTATTATTTCCTGTCTAAGTTCATAAATGTGTTTTCATAATTTCTTTTAACAGCTACAGGAGTTTTGTTTCCGAAGATGCAGGCCCAAACACACTGATTGCTACAGTTAATGCTGTTGACCCTGATGGAGATGGTGTGACATATGATATTCTGTCTGGGAATCAAAAAGGAAACTTTGTTATTGACCCTAAGAAAGGTAATAATATAATAGGTCTTTGCTGCTGCAGTCAAAATGTTGATTCTGGTGTGATGCAGCTTGAAGTCGGCTTTCATTAGGTAGCAATTATAAAAACTGAATAGCATATGTTATTTTTGAAGCTACTACTAATCTAATGGCGTGGCAGTTGGCACGGAAGGGAGCGCAGGAAATGTGTAGTGACCTTACCAGCTCAAGAGATGAGTTCAATTGGTGGTCGTCTCCCTCTCGAAAGGAGCTTAACTACTATGGTATCCACCCAATGCAAAGCCATGTCCTTTGCACTTGGCAGAATGGATGTGGCAACTCAGACTGTGGTCCCATGAAAACATATAGCCATCCAGGTCTGGGGCTGCAGGGAGTGCCAGAGCCCTTTGCTGGTAAGAGATGGCAGCAGTGAGAAGAGTGGTGTGAAGTGTGACTACATGGATGATGTGCTCAGGCTGGTGGCAGAACTACGAGAGGAAGTAGAAAGGTTAAGGAGCGTCAGGAAGTCAGAGAAAGAGATAGACTGGTGGAACCATGCTCTGCCCTCACTGAGACAGAAACGGGAACAACCACCAGAGAAAAAAACAAGATCAAGGAGATCCTGTATCCTCCCACCACCAGGATGAAGGCAGTAGCTTGAAGTAGAGGAGCAAATGGAGGCAAGTCCATGGCTTGGGCCCTTAGTCTGTTGCTCTGAGATGTGCTGGGTACACTGCAGCACACTTGAAGTCTTACAGACATGAACCAGGGACTCCTGAGGTAATAGGAGCCAAGAGGGAAACACCAGTGAAATACCTCAAAGGAGTTAAGGGGTGTTCCTGTAAGAAGGTGACACTGCTGACAGCCCTGCTGAAGTGCCTCTACACCAATGCATGCAGCATGGACAACAAACAGGAGGAGGTGGAAGCCACTGCGCTGCTAGAAAGCTACGACCTAGTTGCCATTACTGAAACTTGATGGGACAAATCCCATGACTAGAGTGTGGCTATTGATGGCTACAAGCTGTTCAGAAGGGACAGGTGAGGAAGGAGGCATGAAGGCATTGGCCTCTAAATCAAGAAATGGATAGCATGTGAAGAGCTGTGTCTGAAGAATAACCATGAGTGGGTGAAAGCTTATGGGTAAGAATTACAGACCAAGGCAACAAAGGGAGCCTTGTGGTTGGTGTCTACCACAGGCCGCCTGATCAAGGGGAGCCTATTGATGAAGCTGCCTTACTCCAGCTACAGGAGGCATCACACTCCTGTGAGAGGCCAGCACAGGAGGTTCTTGTCCTTCTGGGGGACATCAGCCACCCCGACATCTGCTGGAAAAGCAACACAGTGAGCTGTACGTAATCCCAGGAAGTCCTGGAGTGCATTGAGGATAACTTCTTAAGCCAGGTTGCTTAGAGAGGTGGTAGATGCCCTGTCCCTGGAAACATTCAAGGCTCTGAGCAACCTAATCTAGTTGAAGACGTTCCTGCTCGTTGCAGGAGGGGTTGAACTAGGTGACCTTTAAAGGTTCCTTCCAACCCAAACTATTCTATGGCTCTAATTTAAAAAAATGCAGGAAAAAGATGCAATTGTTCTGGACTCTTATAATGTTAAAAAAATTATATCATTTTCCTAAAAGATTTCTATAATTGACCTGTCTTACTTGTTTGTTTGCTTTCAGTCAGTAACTTCATAGTAGAGAGCATTATTATAGGTTACAGGTAACTTAATAGAGAACATTATTATTGATAACAGTGTGATATTCCAAAGTGTTAAACAAGGATTGGAGTAAATTTGAATCTAGGAAACTGTTTTCAAATTTGCAGGAAGAAGGGGCTATTCTGCAGGGTAAGGTGAAATGGGAGTCAAGGGTGACAGCAAGGCAGGCAGGGGCAAGGATCTCACAGCCTCAGACCATCCTGAGCAAGAATGACCTGAGATGCAAACCTGGTTCACCCAACAAGCCAGTGGTCACCAGAGAGGTCTGCTTTGATGGGCAGGTCTCAGGTCAGGCTGGGAAGCCAAGTCGGCAAGACAGTGTCAGGGTTAGCAATGTACATGGCCAGGTACAGCACACCCCCAGGGGATTAAGCGCAGCCCCCAGGACATGGGGCAGAGGCCACTGACAAGGCTTGTGACAACTAACTGTCTGATCTAGGGTTAGCCAGCTGCATGGTGTTGGAGCTGGCCTGAACATGGGCAGCCAAACCCAGGGAGCAGGAGGAAGAGTTTGCAAGGGCTGTTGGTGCATTCAAAGCTTGATATCCACCTGCTGCAATTAGCCAAAGACACTATTAGTAATCAAATGGCCACGTGAGGAGAAAAAGCAATAGGATGAAAGTTCTGACTGGAATAGTTTTCTTTGTGCAACTTTTTCGGTAACTCATTTTTTAACTGGCTTAAAGTGGACATTTGTGGTTTTAGATGAGGCTTTTTTTCCCCGTGCTTATGTCTATGTCCTAATTATGCATGTGTGAGCAACCACTTCCTAGCTGAGTTTGCTTGTGTTGTACTGACGCAAAATGATGCCTTTGTAGGCAAGTGTATGTTTCATTTAAGGACAAAGCCATTTATGTGAGCAGTGTTATTTACTCAAGAATACTGAGAAAAAAAGTAGTGTGGAGAATACTTCACAGTTTAAGTCATTTGTTCTGAGATACCAGTTTTTACATCTTTTTAAATTCTTTTCAGCAGTCACATATTTTTAAAGCCCCAAAGGAAAAAATCCCACAACACTGGTGTCCTCATTTAAATAAAAAAATAAAAAAAAAATTGCACAAGCACACGTCATCTTGGTCTGGCATATCCCTTTAAATTAATAGGATTTATTTGCTGGTCATTGCTTGAAAAAACAAAAGAGGATGTTTTGAGACAGAAACAGGCAACCAAATTGAAATCCCATTGAAGGATTGAAGTACCTTAATTAACTTCAGTTAAACAACTTTCTATTTAACCTATTTTGAACTGCAATCAAAATCTGAACTTGTATTTTTCAAAGCACAAGCACATTGAATATATAGGAAGGAGTAAGCCACCCTAAGTTTTTCCTTCTCTTTATTTCATAGAGTTCTTCTTAATTTCAATGCAAAACATGTTTTTGCAATATTAATGTTAAATTCTGTAATGTTCCCAAAAATATGGTCTGCAGGTAACTTGCAAGTGTTGAAGCATGAACATGAATTTCTTGAGAGTTCCTTTTGTCCTTTCTGACTTAAAAATAAGAGTTGTATGTTCCAGAGTTAAATTTCTAAAGGTACTTCGGCACCTGAAGAGGAACAATTGTTTTAAAAGTGTCTAATTGCCACAAGGGTAGTATATGTGATGCTTCTGAAAATCTTTAAAGTGCTCAAAGAATCTTAACGTTTGATTGATAGTTTTAATATAGATAATCATGTATATGTACTTTTATACTTTTTTACCAATTAATTTTTATAGTCTTTGACACTTACTTTTAGAAACATTAGGATTTTGTTTTTCAAAACACTTTTGGGCTTTTGCTGCTTAATAAACCAATAAAGGTTGATACAGTGGCTTGCAGCATTTTCTTTTCAGATATGATGTCAGGGGAATAGTCTGTACCTCCTTGTCGCAGAAATGCCAACGTAAAGAGGAGATGTGTCAAAAATAAGTGCTTCAGCTCAAACAATACATTTGCAAGCAAATTGAGTGGCACTGATGCTGTGACAATCCTCTGCTGTAATGACAATTGCTATTATGCCTGATGAATAACAGAGGTGATTGATGGATAATGGGGCAAAAGAATGACAGCTTCTTACTGCATGGTCTCAGATAGCTGTAGTCTCTTTTCCTTTTGTGGCAAATCTTTCATACATCTTCCTCTGACAGTGCCTTTGTGTCCCATCCAGCAGGGTGTATCATTTGGGTGACTTGGGAGAGCAGCAAAATACAGGTTTCTGAAGAGATGCCTATATAACTAAATGCTGCTATGAAGCAGGAAGGTAAACTTGTACTACTTTCAGTTGAGTTAGCATTGGTAGCTACAGCAGTAGACATGGTGACACATGCTTCATCGCACTAACGATACAGGAACATAGCCAGGCTTGGTGGTGGGGCTGGTGCAGGTTAAACAGAAGTCTGCCATGATATTTCTCTGGATTTTTTGTTTTGTTTTGTTTTGTTTTTCTGCAGCAGATAGACTAGAGCTAGTATGTGCAGGTCAGCTGAGTTGTAGCTGTTGTCTTACTTAGCTCTGTAGGCACACCTGCAGGCAAACCTGTTGTGCTATCTTAATTTTGTTTTAATATCAGACTGCATTAAAAATACTATAGTTAATTAAAGTCTAGCAGCCTTGTGGTTTGTTGTCGTGCTTACTAGTGAGAAGAATAACAGTAATTTGTTAATGTAATAAAACAAATAAAATCCCACAACCTATTGTTGTTTTTACAGGGCTAGTTAGACTTCGTTCAAGTCCATTTCCTAAGCTGCAGGGGACAGAGTATGTACTTAATGTCACGGCTACTGATGATAACGCATCTGGAGGGCCCCATTCTCTTACAAGTACTGCCCAAGTTGTTGTGAAAATTGATGATGTCAACAATAACAAACCTGTCTTTCAGAAGGTAAATATATGAGGCCATTTGTATTAGATACTGTGGTAAATGTTTAAGACTGTGTTGTCACTGCAAGTGGTGCAGCAGATGAGCTATTCAGGAAGTGGTCTGCTTTCATCTCTCTTTGGGTCCTGATGCTGCTGTTCTCTCCATGTTTTCCATTCCTCTCCTAGGACTTGCAGGGTTGTTCTCTTGTGTCAGATCAGCTCCTGTGAGCTCTGTCTCTTCCCTGACCAACATCTCATCTCTGGCATTTTAGGAGATAAGGTTGAATGAATAACTCTTGGAGGTTCATTGTGACAGATGTGAGAAGGAATCGATAGGTATAGCTATCTATGCAGTGGGCTTGTTCCATGATATTCTAAAATACCTCTCTAAATCAAGTAGGCTTCTTTTGATGGTTATATGTCTGGAACTGATGAAAGACAGAACAATGAAAGTGTTTTAGCTTAATTTGTAAAGTACTGTAAAAAATAAATGCTTGAAGATGTTTTCAGAATGTTAGTTCATATTAAAGATCTATTATCTAAAAATTTCAAGTTTGATGCTGATGGCTAAAATGTTGATGGATAATGTTGCATATTTTCAAAAGTCAGTGACTATTCATGTTGGTCTTGGAAATTCTTTGTAATCTGTCCTTGACAAAATTACTTTGTGTAGAAATCTTTTTTATAAGATTTTTGCTAATATAGAAAAATATTTGCAGTTGGAAGTATTGCAACTGTAACTTTTTCATTAGTTGGAGACGCTCAGTGGCCTCATGTTGTGTGGTGTTTGTATAACAGCAAAATAGCAAGTGAAGTCTGTAAATTAATCATGGCACAGATAAAACATTAACATCAGTGCATGTGAAAGGAATTGTAGCTAAATCTTTTTTTTTTTCTTTTTTTCTCCCTCTAGTATATCTTTAAATCAAATGCCACAGTAAGTCCTTGATTTTTCTTTTTTTTTCCCTCCCCTCTCTTAGTGTCAGTATTATCGGGAACATGCTTCTGTATTGGAAAACCAGCCTTCAGGGACAGTAGTACTGCAGGTTGAAGCCACTGATGCTGACGAAGGAGCCAATGGTATAGTGAAATATGGCTTGATGCACAGAGGAGGTGTCCTACCAGCATTTAGCATTCATCCTGACACAGGTAAAGCAAGTATCAGAACTAATACTGGAATATAGAAACCACTTTGTTATGCTAATGGAAAAAAAGCTTAAATAAAATCTGAATTTGTGCTTTTTCATTGAGTTTTTTGTTAGCAGGCAAAATATAAACTGTATTAACTACATGAAGAAATATTCTCCTTTAATTTTGTACGTGTGCAATACTAAACTAGAACTGATGTTTTCCCTGAGATGTGGAAGTTCTTCTGTGTGAAATAACTTTTGTGTCTTTATATCTAGATTTAAAAAAAACACCACGTTTTAAGTGCACATTATCTTGCAACATTGCTAATGGCATATAAATGATTTATTCAAATGATGGTAACCTTAAAAACAACAAAGAGGCGAAGTCTTGGAAGGCCAAAACTAAATTCAGGCTGAACTTCTGGAGGAGAAAAGACATGGAACGTGCCTTTGCCCTGTATTTACTGGCCTTCAAAAGAAATATTTTTTTATACACTCATTCTCTTAAAGTTAGTTTGGGGCTTACCTCCATTTCCTAAATTTAAGTCCAAGGTGTGTAGATGTAAGTGTGTATGAAGTTCATATCTGCCTGAGCAGTACCATTTAAGCTGAAATTGTTAAATCTTGTGATTGGATCCTTGAACTTGAAATTCACATTATAGGTGTATTTAGCTGTTGCATTGTATTTCAATGTATTGGCAGACAAATAAACATCTAAATGCAGAATATTGTCAAACGCATAGTATTTTAACTCTCTGGTATTTAATTTGTTTTCAGGAGTTCTGACAACTGTTCAGGTATTTGATCGAGAAAAACAGAGGGAATATCCTATCACTGTGACAGCAACAGATCAGGCAGCGGAACCGCTCATTGGAATATGTCAGATAAATATTATCATCCTGGACCAAAATGACAACGATCCCAGATTTGAAAACACCCGCTATGAATGTAATTGAGAGTCATTGGATAGAGTTTCGGTGCCCTGAGTGTGAGCTTACCTGATGTCTAAGATTTTTGGGTTTTGTCTTTCTTGGCAGTAGATCTTGTGACCAACTAGGTGATTGCAGCTAGAGACGCACTTACCTTAATTAATTGCAGAATTGTTATTCTGTGTAATGCTCAATGTAACAAGTACAGTCTTGACTTGTAGGCCTTCCTGAGTGTTGTTACAGGAAAATTCCTTGAAACAATAGCCGTGTCAGTATCTTTCCTCACCTGAGTAGAGCAAGCCTCTGTGGCGCTTCACAGAGATGTGAAAGTTGTAATAAGCATGTGAGTGTACTGTGCTGAGCACTAGCTGTATCCTTTGTTTTCTGATTAATAGATTTTTGTCATAACTTTTTATTACATACTTTTCCCCATTTGAATTTCATCTTCTGCATTGTTTGTTGTTTTACCTTTCCTTCTTGGTTCTACAAAAACCCCTTCCTGTTTATGGATAAACACCCAGAGGCATGTATAATATTAATAAAAAAAGGAAGACTGATAATTCTCAGTTGTACCAAAACCTAGAAAGTAGTTTCTGACAATGTGACCCTTTTCTTCTGGTTTTATGCAAGGAATTAAAATTCCATTTATGTATATTTCATACAGAGCAATTAGTCCCTTAGTAAAAATACAAGATGGAAGAAAAAGTAGTATCTTATTAGAAATGAGAATTACAGGTTATGAATATGATAATACAAAGTTCAAGTGTGATCTATAGCTCTGGAGTGATACCAGCTCTTTAAAATATTCAGTTTGATTTTTATGGCCATTGTTCCAAGGAATATAAAGTTATAGCTTCCATACATTATTACTTTAGTATTTCTTCATTTCTTAGTAAGGTGTTCATGGTACTTTAGTGAATTAATGATCAGTTTGAAATATCCTTTCCTTACATTAGATTTCCTAAGAGAGGATACAAGAGTTGGGACCAGCTTTCTTCGTGTTGCAGCCCATGATGATGATTACAGCTCAAATGCTGCCATTACATATTCGATAGCAAGTGAAGAACCAAATTATTTACAAATTAATCCTACCACAGGCTGGGTGTTTGTGAACCAACCCATATCTCAGGTATGGCACTTGCTTTCCTTTTTAAGCTGGCTATCTCAATACAACCTAGGAGGGACTAAGGTCATGAGTTTGTCCTTACCTCCATGTTACTCCTTCACATTGAAGGATCAATACGTCATGTTTAAATTAAACATGAGTCGAAGGCTTTTAGCAGATGAGTTTGTTGGCTGTGAATTGCATGTAAGCAAGCCCTGCTTTCAGCTGGAGAGTAGCCGCTGACAGCACTGCCCCTCAGCACTCTAAGTAACTGACAGACAAAACTTTGGTGAAGGTGTATCCTTTTAATATATTTTCTTTATTGAATCTAAGAACCCTAACAAAAACTGTTGAAAGGTAAGCTTAAGAAATCAGGGACTCCACCAAGTGGAATTTTTTTGGTTTTGTTTTAAACTTTGTGTGAAATTTGCTGAGATTTATTGAGACAAATAGCAACATTTTCCAATAATCTTAAGTAAAGCAAATAACAACCTTGCACCTACTTCCTATTCTGAGCTCAGTATTGTGCAGTTGTGGATGCTTTCCTTCTATGCAGGTCTTCTTAAGTGTGCTTTTAATTTTATGTATTCATTTATTTTTTGGGGGGAAAAAAAAAGCTCATCAGAGCCCTGATCAAAATCCTCTGTAACAAAATCTTTTTCACTGTTCAGAGGTCATCCATAATTCGAGAGATTATTGCTACAGATGGGGGTAATAGAAGCAGTAAAGTTGAACTTGCAGTAACTATTACCAGTGCCAAAAACCAGCCTCCACAGTGGGAAAGAGACAGCTATGAAGTTGTTATTCCAGAGAATACTACACGAGATGCATCAGTTTTGGTAAGGTTGGGACAAGCTCGTTTATCTGTCTATAGCTCTAAGCTCTTCATAACTGAACATTGCTTATTTGCTTAAATATAGTGAGCTTTTATAACAGTTTTGTGTATCGTACAGACCAATGATCTGTTGTCAGTTTTCTTAGAAACACTAATGGTAACCAGCATTTTTGCTCCTATTTATATGTGTACAACCACCGGTTAATTTCTTTCCCATTTGGATAACACTATAGGTGTTCCAAGTTTTTGACTGCTGCTGCATTACTTGAGGTGATTATTGGGCTTAAAGTACTTAGAGTTGTTCAGTTCAATTGCGTGGAATGAGTAATCCAAACAGCTTTATGAAGTAACTCTAAAATACGTATATTTAGGATGAAAGAGTGAGTAACCAAACATATAATGACTGGTAACCTTTGGCTGCAGCTGTTTGTGGCCTAGAGATGCATCAGGCAGGGTTAAGATTTGGTATCGAGAAGTTCTTGTCCTAGTGTTTTCAGTTGAGAGCTGAAGATCTGTGAGAGTCAATACACAAAAGCTTTTAGAAATGTTGCTGTACTTATATAAGTGTTGATTACGCAAACTTTTTGAACTGTGCAGACAATCAAAGCAACATCTCCCTTCGGTGATCCCCGTGTGACTTACAGCCTGGAAGAGGGACTTGTTCCGGAGACCAACATGCCAGTTCGTTTTTACCTGACTCCAAACAGACATGATGGTTCTGCTTCAATCCTGGTAGCTGAGCCGCTAGATTATGAAACAACAAAGAGCTTTCTGCTGAGGGTTCGAGCACAGAATGTTGCTGCAGTTCCTCTGGCAGCATTTGCTATGGTCTATATTAATGTAACAGGTGTGTAAGCTGTTCAGAGACGTTATAGTATAATTGTAGTACTTTTTTTTCTTTAAAGCTTAATAATTTTCTCTTTATGTGGTCTTTTTGATGTTTTAGATGTCAATGACAATGTCCCATTCTTTACTTCATCTATTTATGAAGCCTCAGTAACAGAGGGAGCTGGTGTTGGGACGTTTGTCGTTCAGGTCTCCGCCACTGACCTTGACCTTGGTCAGAATGGTGAGGTAAGCAAGTGGGGGCCTACATCTTCAGTGATGAAAGGTATGGAATAACTTCTGTGTGAACAATGGCTAAATGGACTAGAAGTCTTCAACCTAGAAAAAGGATGACTAATAGGGAAGCATGATATGAAATATAGTAGTTAATGACATGTTTCTCTGTGTTGCTTTGTGAAAAAAGCAACTAAAACTAGTAGGTGTGAGACTGAAAACAAAGAATAAATATTTATACAGCCTGCAGTTCAGATGAAAAACTTGCTATAGAATGCTCTGGTTTGGAAAGGTCTACATAGACCTACAATGTGATTGGATAAATTAACGGAAGAAAAAATGAGTTAAAAGCTTCTGTGAGTTGTAAATCACTGGGGACACTGAAAACTGAATCCTTAAGTAACATGTCAAGTTAGCACCAAAAGTGTAAGTATTCATTACTGATTTTAAAAATCGAAAGTAGACATTTCCCTAGAACAAGAGTGCAAGCTGAAGTCAAGTGCAACAAAACATATACGTAATAGAGACTAGAACGTGGTCCATGATACTGAGCAAGTTCAAATTCAGCTTACCGGTGGCTATTATATTAGTATCTGCGATCTTTAGCTGAGTTTGAGTGCTGTTGCACAGGCACTGTGCGTGGACTAGAGAACATGAACTAGAGAAATCAGGAACTGATTAGACAAGACAAATTTATTTCCATTTACACATTGGCAGTCAATATGCAAGGAAGTTACCTGACTTTAAACTAGATTGCTCAAACTGGCAGTTTTACCCAGTCTCAGTCCTTGTCAAGTTCTCAAACACAAGACTGTTCTCTTTAAGCACTTAATTAGTTGTGAACTGTCCAACAAAAAGAATGTCTAGATTAACAACTTCTTTTTAATCCTTCAGATAACTTACTCCATGTTACATGACAGTGGCAGAGACTACACATATTTTCGCTTGGACTCACAGACAGGCTCAATATACACTGCTTCAGTGTTTGATAGAGAGGAGAAGGGGTCCTATCTTCTAGAAGTCAAGTCAGTAGATGGCTCTGAATCAGCTCGACCTGGAAAACATGGGAAGCCAAACTCTGGTAAGAGTCAGATGTCTGTAACAAGCATGATTTTACCTGGATTTATCTCTGAAAACAGAAGCTCTGAAATGCAAGATTAAATGTTAATTTCCTTTTTTTCAAGTGTACTTGTGAAAGAGTGTCTGTTGTTTTGTTTTTGTTTTTTTGCTGTTTATCTGTGCAACAGTTGTGTCAGAGCTAGAAGAGATATTTTATGTGACGATCAGCCAAGTTTTTTGTTCTGAAATTAAAAGAAAACTAGGACTTCATAGTTAGAGTTTAGAGAGTAATTCCTAGCTAGCGAAGATGCACCTATTATCTGTAGGATGCAGGTCTTTGAGTAGCGGAGGTGTTTCTCAAAGCACTGCATGTGGTACTGTATTCAGTCAAAAGTAATTATGAAGTATGAAGCAGGAAAGTTCAAGATAGAAAATCTCATTTTCAATTGACGGCTGTGCTTAAATAAAGAATTAAAATTTGGCTTTTGTGGCTTCAGGAGAAAAAGTTATGACTAAAAACTGTACAATTGCCATATTAGGCATCAGTTATTCACATATTATCTGTTTAAACAAATTGAATGCGACATTCATTTGATATCCAAGTGCTTTTGAGTAATGTTGGTATATGTATTGTCCACAACCCTAAGGGTTTGTTCCTGTATTGTCTGCATGTTCTTCTTCATTTAATGTGCAGCTAGACAGTTTAAGGAATTGTAGCTGACAGAAGTGGCACAGCTGAGTATTTTAATCTCTTGTTTCTTGTCTCTCTAGACACAGCCTACGTGCGCATTTTTATCAGCGATGTGAATGATAACAAGCCTGTCTTCACTCAAAGTGTCTATGAAGTAAATGTGGATGAAGACCAGGATGTGGGCTCGACTATCATTACAGTCAGTGCTAATGATGAAGACGAAGGTGAAGTATTGGAATTCCCCATAGCTGTGTCTGAAATATTAATGAGTTAATTTCAGCACACCAAGACATATTTAGTGGTGTTAGAAAAGAAAATGTCTTTTTGTCTCTAGATTTTAAAAATTCTGTAAGTGTGAACTGATTGGACATGAACATTAGTTCATAATGGAGCTGTGAGGCCTAAATCAAATAACTTATTTTAGGAGGCAATGCATTAATGTGGGATGATGGGGAATAATTTCTGTGCCAGCAAACACAAATTTATTATAGATTATTTCATTTTCTTACAAATGGGCACCAATAAAAATGTCCTGGTTAACTAGAATGAATCAGACTTGATTTCAGTGAGATTCATTTGCTTTCTCTATGGACAGTATAGTTGTATTGTTCTGTCTTTTTTTTGGGTACACATTCTCATATTTGAAACTGGACTTCCTAAATGCATATGATGAGTCTTAGCTATATTGCTTTACCTACAGATCAGTCAGGAATTCAGCCATAAGTCGGGTAAAATTAAGTACATAACCAGTGCTCATAAATGAGGGAGGGAACGGTACAGACTTCCATCTTTTGGCCATGGTCCACTATTAATTTGACTTTGTTGTATGGCGAAACCACACTTTTGTTGCCCAAGTCCCAAAAGACCATTCTGTCAGCATGTCTGTGAAGTGCAAGTACATTCTGGTTGCATTTGATTCCCAACCCACTCAAGGAGGTTGATGCAAATGTGGCTAATTTGTACTGAAGAAGGATTTACCTACTCAAGGAACTTTTAGTTTATTACGTAGGCTGCCTGTAAATCTACTCTATAGTGTTGGATCAGGAGACCTGATGAGGTGGATACACTTCATTTCTGTCTTCTTAATAAAGTAAATGATCAAAGATGTAGCTATGAAAGAAGGGAAGAAGAGAAGAACGGTAATGTGAAGGTAGAGCTTGCAGAAAGGGTAAAAGGTTTTTACTTTTCTAAAACCATCAGCAAATTAGTACTGCATCTGGAATTTTGCAAAGTTCTGTTAGGACTATCTCCTGTGGCTTGATACTGTCGTGGTTTAGCCTCAGATGGCAACAAAGAACCACGTGCCGCTCGCACGTGCCTTCCTAATACAGAAAGGATCGTAAGAAAAGGCAAGACTCTTGGGTTGGGACAAAGGCAGTTTAACAGAACAGCAAAGGGAACAGGCAAACAACAACAACACGGATAGGGGAATATACAAACGCGATTACGGAACCGCCGCTCCCTGCCGCTCGCCGACCGGCCGGACCCGGGACGCCCCAGCCCGCTTTTAAGCAGCAACTTCCTGCCCCCTCCCCCGGCAGCTCAGGGTGGGCGTGGCTCACATGGCATGGAATACCAGGAAAAGTTAACCCTATCCCCACCAGAACCAGGACAGATACATAATTATCCTGTTTGTTGATAATGTCTGCATAAATGAATGCGAGTGCAGAATGGTTCTATGGTATGAAGTACTTATGATAACTCATTCTTACATGCTGGATATTAGCAAATAAAAATTTGGTTTTTGGTCCCATAACCTTGGCCAGTCATATTGACCCTTCAGTGAATTTGAGGGATCATAATTAAAAGCAGAATTAATACTTCATTGCAAAGACACGTTTTATAATTAGATGCAAATTACAATTGGATGTACCAGAATTGAGAATGCAGCTATGTCAGGTTACTTATCAGCATATTTTAAAACACCACAAAACTATAATACCAAAAATCTGTTATTGTATGATTTGTACTTCATCTTAACATCCCATGTTTTAATCTACTTCAAGAAATGTGTGTTTTCTGACACTGTTGGTAATTGACAGGAACAAATGCTAAATTACGGTACCAGATCACAGCTGGAAACACAGGAGGAGTACTTGATGTAGAACCAGAAACAGGAGCTATTTTTATTGCCCAACCACTGGATTATGAAGAAACAAAAATGTATGAGATTCACTTGTTGGCCTCTGATGGGAAATGGGAAGATTATGCAGTTATCATCATCAATGTCATGAATAAAAATGATGAGACTCCAGTTTTCTCTATCAATGAATACTATGGAAGTATAATTGAGGAACTTGATGGGTTACCAGTCTTTGTACTTCAGGTAGTGTATGCAGTTTTAGAGATTATAATATATCAATGAAAGAGCACAGATTACTCTGGTACAATAATGTTAATAATAATCCAGCACAGATATATTTACGAAATTTAGTTTTACTGAGTTTTGTTGTCAGTGGAAGAAGAGAAATAGACTTCTATGGAATAGTAATTACAAAGATAGTAAGTAGGATAAGCAGGATGGATCATTTGTGATCCTAAAAAGCAAATCATTAACATTTTAAAGTAGGTATCAGAGTAGCATAATAGAATACCTCTAAAAATATGAAAAAAAAAATTTAGTATTACAATATTTACATTGTTATTGTAGTGCAAAGCGTATTTATCTACACTGAATTGTCCCTCAGCCACCTTTCATTTGACATTCATTTTGCATGCATGTATTAAGAGCATGTCATATACTTTTGCTTGGACTCCTTTAGACTGTAGCAGCATATGGGATATAATGCCATAATTGTGTATTTTATAATTTCTATGTTTTTGTTTTCAAAACTTTTTTAGGTTATGGCAAATGATCCTGATAGTAATGTGGATGGAGATTTGAGATACTCATTGCATGGGCATGGTGCAGCTGATATTTTCACGATAGATGAGAAAACGGGCAGCATTTACTCACATAAGATGCTGGATCGGGAAGAGAGAGCACTGTGGAGATTTGTTGTGTTGGCTACTGATGAAGGTGGAGAAGGACTTACAGGATTTGCTGATGTAATTATTAATGTGTGGGACATAAATGACAATGCACCCATGTTCATGTGCATGCCTGATGATTGCAACGGGAGTGTCTTTGAAAATTCTCCTGCAGACACATTAGTCATGGAAATGGGTGCAGTTGATCGTGATGATCCAAATGTAGGTCTTAATGCTGTCCTGACTTACAGGATAACAGAAAATGTAAAAAATGAGTTTGGTACTGACATGTTTAATATCAATCCCAATACTGGTACAATCCATGTAGCGGGGGGAATGCTAGACAGAGAAAGGACTGAAAATTATTTTCTTACTGTTGAAGCAAGAGATGGGGGAGGGCTAACAGGAACTGGCACTGCCACTATCTGGATTGCAGACGTCAATGATCACGTACCTAAGTTCACAAAAGAGATGTGGCAGGCGACAATTCCTGAAAACAGTGCCATCGACTCAGAAGTTCTGCAAGTGTGTGCTACAGATGCAGATGTTGGAGAAAATGCTGATTTAATATTCAGTATCATCGGGGGCGACCCAGATCAGAAGTTTTATATTGAGAATGACGAAGAATGGCAATGTGCCACTATTCGACTGAAAAAAAAATTGGATTTTGAGAATGCACATGAAAAGCAGTTTAATCTTACTATTTCAGTGGAAGATCTTGATTTTTCTAGTATTGCAGTGTGCCTGATTGAAGTTGAAGACTCAAATGACCACAGCCCAGTTTTCCTTTCTCAGTTTATTCAGACAAGCCCTTTCTTTGAAAACCAGCCTATAGGTACTACAGTAACCACAGTGAGAGCTACAGACAAGGATTCTGGTTTGAATGGGAACATTATGTATTCTATAAAGTCAGATTCAGATCCTATGAGGCAGTTTGTGGTTGACCAACACGGTCACGTGATTGTGGCAAATACACTGGATCGTGAAGTCATTCAAGAATATAGCTTAATTATACAAGCTTCAGATCAAGGGACACCAGCCCGCACTGGGAGTGTAACAGTTTTGATTAACTTGCTTGATGTTAATGACAATGGACCAAAGTTTGAGGCACCATACATGCCTGTAGTTTGGGAAAATATATTGAGGCCTGAAATAGTGTATATGAACCATACATCAAAACTGCTTCATGCATTTGATCCAGACAGTGAGGAAAATGGGCCGCCCTTTACATTTTCATTGCCACCAGATTATCAGAATTCTTTGGATTTTTCTCTTACTGATAACAGAAATAACACAGCAACTGTAACTGCCTTGAGGTCCTTTGACAGAGAAAAGCAGAAGGTCTTTCATCTGCCGATAGTTATAACAGATAGTGGGATTCCAGCTATGAGTTCTACAAACACCCTAACCATAACAATTGGTGATGAAAATGACAACTGCCATGAATCTGGCCATAAGGAAATCTATGTGTACAGTTACAAAGGTAAGTGCTATCTGGATATTATATCAGATTCATGAATATAGCACAGTTTTACACATAATTTCTCTCTTGTAGTTCCTAATTTGTTGTTTTTTGTTGTTTTTTTTTTTTAAATGGTTTACATATTTTGAAACAGAAACTTCAATTCTGTAAACTACTATATCAAGTGGAATGAGTAAAGTGTATTTGCAAAGCTCAGACGTTAGTGTGTAAAAGATCATCTATGAAAAAACTGTTAGCTGCAAACAAGTATATATTGCACTTGCAAAAAAGCAGTATTTTTATAAACCAATAAAATCTGTTTTCCATTCACTAGTTTTCACCTACACAGGGGAGAAGTTCTTTGTGTGTGCACACATGATTCAGAAAGTCTGATGCTGAGAGATCTGGACATGGCAGAACTGAAGCAACTTAGAGAAACAGAGGTTCATAGATGAGCCCTACACAGAATTGTAGACCAGTCGCACCCCTGCTGTGACAGCCACTGTTTGGCTGAGCAGGATAGAAATCTTGAAGAGGGAGGTTTTCTGCTGGCAGAAAGGATCTGAGAGAAAGCTGGGTTAGTGCTTTTTTAGGAGAAGAATAATCTGTGAGGTGCAATAAGTGGCTGCTTCCTACAACATGTAGACTTTGAACCAGAAAAAAAAAAAGATGCTTTTCTGGGTGTGTTGAAGTGGTGCACAGTCTCTAGTTCAAGAAATACCAGCAGGAGAGCTGCTCTGTGGTAGCAGCCACACTACTATGAGGTTTAACATTGTAGTGGGAGAGAACAGAGCCAATGTGTCCATTAAGTGAATGCTTTACGTTTTCTCATCAGAGTGGTTTAGCAGATGATGAACAGTTTAATAATATTTTCTAAAATTTGTCTTGAGTTTCTATTACTGTGTTTTTTTCCTGAAATTACCTGTAAAACTTGACCTTAAACTAGTCTTGGCGGCCCTTATTAAGCATGGTTTATTACGCCTTTCCCCAGATATTCCATTCCAGATAGACTTGGCTATATCTCAGTTATTATTGCAATAGTAGATTATCTGATAAATAATACAGAAAATTAATCTACAGAAGGTATTTTTGCAATGAGATATTTTTGCTAAATTCAGTACGCCTAAATTAGAAGAAGATGTGACCAGATCGTATCATAGAAATGAGAGAATGAAGTTTGTATGTTGGCTTGGCTCCAGAATTTGGACCTTAAAGATTTCCCACATTGCCGGATCTTGGCTATGGAATTCAAAGGTCTCCTTTCCTTGGAGTTGCTCCTTTTGCTATTTTAAAACAGGTGCTTGGATGTTCCACTTCTGTGACAGACCACAGGGGTCTAAAAAAAGGGACAAGAAACTGGCAC
Organism: Larus michahellis; assembly: GCF_964199755.1. Lineage (NCBI taxonomy): Eukaryota > Metazoa > Chordata > Aves > Charadriiformes > Laridae > Larus > Larus michahellis. The sequence goes on from NC_133899.1 coordinate 12,173,651, forward strand.
AGCTTGGTGGCTTCTTGCCCATTTCCATTTCTCAGTCATGTCCCTCTCTCCCAGCTGCACTCCACAAGATGCTCTCCCTCTTCTGCTGGATTCCACTGGTGTACCATTTGAAATAGTAGAGAAGAAATGAAATGTTTGGGGATTAACTACTGATTTTTTTTTATTTTTTATTTTTTTAGTCTGAAAATTTTATATAGATTTTTATTTATGTATGATTCTGTTGTTTTGTGTTGTTTTCAGCTTTTCTTCTTTCATGTGACATCCATAGTGTATTCACCTTTCCAGAATTAGCAGAAATCATATGGCAGGCTATGCGTTATTTTAAGAATCTTGGATCATAACCATCACCAAATTGAGCAGGAATCTGAAAATAATAAATGCAGTAATGAATGCAGCAGAATATAAAGTGCACTGAAAAGCAAAAATTAAATGCAGATTTATTATAATTTATCTCAACAGGAAAATGGCCAACAACAGTGCTTGGGGAGGTGTTTGCACCAGATCAAGATGACTGGGACAATAAAACATTTCTCTCTGAAGGAAAACTGCTCAAGTGAGGATTGTATTTGTGTCAAAATGAGTAATATTTATGCTTCTGTAATTATTTTGCTCACCAGGTATTTCTCTGCGTTCAGGATGTGCATAAAGCTGGGGTTATTGAGCGTATTAAGGAATGTACCTTCTGAATGCTCCTTTTCTTTTTTACTTGGGTAACTAGATATTAAGAAATTAACGCATGAAATATTTTTTCCAAGGGAATGCAGGATCACACCATGATGTTGATTTTTAGTCAGATGTCATCATTAATTTATTCTAAAATGTGGATTCTGTATGATCTAATTATAAAATAGGAAGAGTTTTTTAATACTTGCCCTCAAATGTTAGAGTTGATGGAATACAAATCCCAAATTTAAAAGGGCAGAATGGAATAGTTTCATCAAAAGAGGAAGGGAAATTGGTGATCTCCACTGGTGGCTGAATTTACAATTGCATGCAAAACACACAACTCTTAGATTAGTGGAGTTTTTTCTGTCAATTGAAATGTTGAATTGGATCCTTAATTCCTACTTATGCATTATTTGTTCATATCATAAAGTAAGACGGTACATAGCATAATTGTGTGCTGTTCTAAGTACAGAAAATGGAAGTGAAAATAAATGTGAATTTTTGTCTCTGCTGTGGATAAGAGCTTAAAACCTTTATGTAGCCCAAAATTAAAGACTGACTTTACGTCTGTCAGCAGCCCTTGGGCCTATTTCCATATTCGGAGGTTACTGTTCCATACTAGTGGTCATGGAATATTTCCATTATTACTGATTACTGTGCCTTTGAGGTGGCAAATGAAGATGATATCAGAGATTTCATACAGACTTTATCCTGTGCCAGATGGATAAATTAGCATCTGGAACAACTTTGTGTGGTTTTGTCACTTTCTGTTACTTACCTCATAGACCTGCCCAGGATGACTATTTCGAACCCTGTGGTTCAACTCCGCACTGCTTTTATTCAGGGTTGGGAAAGTCTGTGGATTTGGGAGTGCAGAAACATCTTTTTATATGCTCTGCAGATTGTCATTTCTGAATTAAGGTGTTTCTGTTGCTTTTCTGAGGTTGTTTGCTAATTTCCATAAGTTTTGATCCTATAGCCTTTGTAGTAACATTTAAGGCCTTCTCAATTATGTTAATTAAGTTCTCAATTTTGATTTATTAAGTTTCATAATTGAAGTTTTATGTCTAGGTCTTTCAGATTAAACCAGAGGACTGGTTCTTTGATGATGGTGGATAACACTCCTCAAGGAATATACAACTTAAAAGTTAGAGTTTCTGATGGAGTTTGTCCTGATGTTATATCTACCGTACAAATCCATGTCAAAGAGCTGGAAAATGAAGCCATACAAAACTCAGCCACCGTGCGTCTATCAGGTTAGTTTTATTTGCTGGTGAGACTTTAGATAAACTGCTTCTAAAACTGAATGATTACGTGATGTAGATGTTATTGTGTCAATACTTGATTTGCTTATCACTGTAGGGCAGTTTCTGTTATGTTTCCATATTGTTAAATAAGAAATAAATTGAGAAATTAGTCTGTGGTCTCCCAGTATTTCATGTTTATCTATTTTTGAATCCCAACATCAGATGTCACAGCAGAGGAGTTCATAAGGAGAGATGAACATGGCAAAACGAGACATGACAAGTTCAAGGAATTCCTAGCAAAAATGTTACCTGCTAAGCTTAGTGATGTCATTGTCTTCAGTGTGATGAACATTGATGGAAAACAGACAGACGTAAGATTTGCAGTCCGTGGTGGCTCGGCATATTACAGACCTGAGAAACTGCATGCTGAGATGGCAGCGTTTAAAAATGAGGTATATTCTCTAGGGTTATCATGCATCTATGTAATTCACCCAGATACTGAGTTTGCAAGGTGTATATCCCAAACCTCAGTGGAAGAATATGCTATATCTATAGATAAGGGTTTTTTTGCTTCACTCAGGACAAAAACACTCGTCAAGCAAGTGCTTAATAAAAGCTTTCTCCCTTCTCCTTAGTCCCATACATACAATTATATGGTTGTACTAACTTCTGATTCAATAAATATAGCCACATTTTAGTCGCGGAAAGATGGTTCTCCATTCTCATCGTGGTACTGTTGCCTGTGTTTTCTCCAGTCAGTGTTTCATTGTGTAATCTATCAGACTTTTCACAATATGAAATCAGAAGAATCCCTAGAAGCCAAAGTGGTAATGTAGTACAGAGAATGTCTTGAAAATGACAGCTTTTTGGACGTTGCAGATGGTGATGGAAATTCCCAAATCATCAGCTTGTGGTTAGACACTTACAGCAGAGGCTTGATGCCACCCAGATGGAAATTCTACTGTACAAACAGATGACAGTCTCTAGTAAAAGTCCTGCTGGTTAGGAGATCAGTTACAGCAGATCAGTGAGATGGAGGCAACCAATTTTGTGATTGTATTTAACTTGCCAAAGGACAACTTTAAATACAAAGTGACACCCTGTCCCAGATTTTTTTACTGTTATAAGGGGAAAATAGATTTGAATGTAAGATGTTTTCTTCCCCTTTCTGATGTTCCCTAGCTGTCCTCACTTACTAGATCCTGCATGCCTTCTAACTCAGTTATGCTGGCACATTCTGTCTTGGCCCCACGTTTATTTTCTGTAGTCCTCCAGATTTTGGCTTTGCTGAAGTCCTGCAGGTGCTGATGAATAGACACTAAAGCTGCTGCCTTGCACAAAGGCAAGGTGCCACTACTGGGCTTGTAGCTTGCTCTGGACAAGGCAGCACTTGCTGGCATGTCATCTGTGGCTATGGGGGCATATTTGAGTTTAATACATGGTACATCTTCTGGAGGATTTTTCCCTGAAGAGAAAGCAACACTTTCCATTTGTGTGAATATGGTAGGGTCTGCCTGACTCTGGGAACCAAAGAGGAGTTGTGTGGATTATGAGAGTCTTCCGAGTGACCAAGTAGGAAATACCGGAGACAGACAGTATTCATGAAGCGTAACTACTGCTTTTTTTGCATATTTATTGAATTATTACAACAATAATACAGAAAATCGCATAGATTTCAAATATTCTGTGCCATAATGTGTGGCAGGTGAATTCATCAAAGTGGTAACAAGGGGATTGCTTCACGTATTTTAATGAAAAAATACATTTGTATTAATTATGTATCACCTTTCAATATTTAATGAATAGCTCTAGTGAGTAATCACCAATAGTTTTCAGAAAACCAATCGTAGCTGGAGAATTTCTCTAGTAGTTTTTGTACATGTGTTTAACTACAAATATAAAAAATAAGTAATTAGCACTGGAATTCATTGAATTGCTAAATAAATAATATGTTTGCACTACCTCCTTGGGTTATAGTGTTACAACAACTGTTTTTATTTCGCAGAGAAGTAATCCGTTCTAATACTGTGAAGGAGCCAAGGTTGTTTATATACGCTATGTTTTTCTATAACAGTATTACATAGCTGTCTAAATGTGCATTATAGACTCTCTGCTAATGGTGATAGATGCAGGCAGCAGACACGAAACTGCATTGACAGAATGCATCGTGTCATTATAAAGTATATTTTATGCCTTTGGGGACATGGTTTTCAACACACGTTATGATATTTGAGGATATACTGACAATTGATTATAAAGGTCAAAGCTCTTACAGTGGTGACGGCACAAGTAGAAAAAAGCAGTGCTTTAGTATTTATGGTTTTTTTTTTGGTCTTTTCAAAACTTATTTTTAAAATATTTTTCATACATTTTATCATTTGAAAACATACATATTAAATGTATAAATAGAGTCTAAGTCGGTTCTTATGTTGTTAGTTTTATATTTGTATACCTCAGTGTATACCACTGAGAGAGTAGTGAGGTCTCTTGTATTCAGGTTTGGGCACTATGTATTTGAATCACCAAATACAAATCAAATTCTGAAGCTTTATAGGCACCTGTGCAAAATCCCCAAACAAGTAGAAGGAAGAAATCTGTTGTGCCAGGAAACAAACTTAATGATTACTTAGTGCAGCGCATAGGCTACTGGCTGAAGTACAAAAGGTCTGAAATAATCGCAGCCCTGTTACTGTCCTCAGGCTTGTTGTGAACAGCTTACTTCCCTTCTTTGTGCTTTCTGCTGCTTCTTCTTTGTTCTGTTCGGATTAGAAGTTGCAAACTGTGGAGAAACTATTACTACGTTACAAGACCTATATATACAGTGAGGCTCTTCTCTTTATTTGGGTATTTGGGCTTTGTGGTGCAACCCCAGTTAATGATAAAAACAGTGAACTAGCAAATATTAACGTAGAATAGAATATAGTATCCAGTATGCTGAGTTGACTGCATTTTGTTTCAGACAGTTTGACGTTAAATGTAAGATTACGGGGAACGAATCAGTAGGCTGAATCCTAATTGCTATAAAGTGGTCCTGTTAGGCCACTGTCTGTGGACATTATTATTGAATGCAGCTCAGCCCTGCATTTTCCTGTGTCTGTATCCTTATGCGCAAGAGAATGTAAGAGATAATATCTGGGTATAACTCACGAGGAATAATTTTTATCCTGGCTTAAGCTAAAACATGCTTGTTGTTATCAGGGTGCGGAGAAGTGTGATGCAGATGGCACAGCTCAGAAGGTGGAATATCATTGCACTCAGGGCTTTGGTCCTCGGAAATAACGTTAGTAGGCCAGTACAGATTTAACATGTTCACAATCAATTGTGTCAATGATTAAGTTTTCAGGAAACACTGCTACTGTTCATTTTTTGAAAATTTTCCTGTATTTGTCAAATCATTTTGCTTGCTTGTATAGTCAGGCATGTTACTGATTAATACTTAGGAAACTAAAGCATTCCATTAAGTCTACGATGGCTTAGATTTTTCAGAAATTAAGGAGTAAGTAAAAGCATTCATTAGGAATAGACTGGTGATGTGCTAAACTGTATTTTCTCTTAGATCCAGGCAGCTTTACAGCTGAACATTTCACAGATCGATGTAGATGAATGTAGGAGTGCCAATTGTAGTGAGGGCAGCAGTTGTACAAATTACCTCGCCGTGAGTGACGTCCCAACAGTGATGGATACTGGAAGTGTGTCGTTTGTCTCAGTAACAACCACCATCAATGCAGTCTGCACATGTTCAGCTAGGGACCGAGTTCATCAGCCTTGTTCCTCCTACCCTCGAAGCCCTTGTCTCAATGGTGGGATGTGTATTGACACTTTGAATGGTTACAGGTGAGGAAATTTGTATTGCAGATCCTCTTACTTTTTTTTTCTTCTAGTTTTAAGGTGTTGAGTGGAGCTTGCAAGATACAGGTCTAAAAAAATCATAAATGTACTTCTGACAGAAGGAGAAACAAAAACCCCCATGAGTGCTCTGGAGTGTAAACCTAATGACAACAGGGCCTTTACTAAGGGCCCAGTAATGGTGCTGTAGTCCTGAAGGCGGTGAAAATAGCGTGTGAGTAAGAAAGAAAAACCTGGGGAAAAACCAGTGGTATAATTAACACGTGTCATTTTTTAAGACCACCTAATTCACTATGAAGGAATGGGAAGCGTGCTCTGTTTTGGTTTTTTTTTTGTTTTTTTTTTTTTTTTTTTTTTCTTTTCCAGAAGAGTAATAATAAAAGTGAATATCAGTGGTAGCAGCAGGGATGTAGGGGGTGAAATGTAGTTTAAACAATGGGTAATATAAGGAGTTTAGAAAACATTAGATAGGAAACTTGCTGTATTATAACATCACCTGGCACACACCAGTATTCCTTTAGTTGAAATTATACTGGTTTATTCTAGCTGGGAATTAACCTCCCTGAGTTTTCTCTGCAATGAATTGACCAACTGATGTTTAGTGTTCTATGTCACTTATCTAGTGAAAGTCATTGTTCTCAAAAACATGGTGTCAAAAATACTTCTTTTTGACAGAGATAGTATAGTGGATACATATGCTTTGTATTCTTGAAGTATTTTAATAACTGTAAGCACCTCAGAGACTCTGGAAAATATTTATTGCTTCACTGCTGTTTTTTTACTGTGATGTAAATGCTACATTCGTTGCATGTAAAACCAAAAAAAAGTTGAACACTGGGGAATTTTGACTACTTTTTGTGTTTGTGCTTTTTCAGATGTCTTTGTCCTGCTTCATTTCATGGACCAGACTGCCAGCAGACTAAGCACAGTTTCCATGGAAATGGTTATGCATGGTTTCGTCCCATCAGGCCTTGTTTTGAAAGCTCACTCTCTCTAGAGTTTATTACTGTGGTTCCAGATGGACTTTTACTATATAGTGGTCCTTTATCAAATCCAGAACCTGGGAGTACAGAAAACTTCATTGCAATAGGTATTTCTGCAAAACTGTGTGAAAAAATTAAATGTCTTTGGGGAGTGGGTTGCCTGTGAACAGCATGGTAGCCAGAGTATGAATTCTGTCTTTCTATCTTATAATTTATTTTCTGTTTTGAAAATATTTTGAAACATTTCCTAATAAGTCTTTCTTCTTTGATGTCTATTTTTGTAGCCTGCACCTATGGCTTTAGGTCCATCACAGAGTTGTAGAAATCAAGGGCAAAGAAATCAAGATTGGTATATATATATAAAAAAAAATAATCCCCCTAGGAAAAGGGTAGTGCTATAAAGGAATTTAGGTACTTTGAAGATAGGTATTACGTGATTAATGCAGTCTTAGTTGCATGTCATTCTTATCTAGTTCAGTGAGAAAAGAAATCCACTTAAACTGCTTTCAGTCTCGGGGCATTTTTGCACTTTTTTATAAACAGGCAACGTTTTGATGGATGAATCCAGCCTCAGCGTGTCACTGGAGAAAAATTTATGTGCAAGTAGAACTTGTTGCTTTATGTTGACATATATTTAAAAGGTTACTATTGGTTATTTTTTGTGAATTAATATAAAAGATGCAGAGTATGGTTGGTATTTTATATTTTCCTAATTAATTGACTGGTTGTGTTGTTGGATATTGTTAATCATTAACCTCTTTTTTGCTTTGTTTTACAGTTACTTGTAAATTTGAGTAGAAGATGGGAGGGAGTAAAATCTGCATGTATTAATTGTTTTAGAGCATTATAAAATTGTAGATTGCTTATCAGGAATTAGTTCCAGTGTTTTGACAAAGAAGTGGCACAATCTAAAGTTTAAAAATAAACACTATATTGAATGAGTATTTCTGCACAATAGAAGTCATAGAACATAATTCTAGTTATTTCTATGGTGAACCCTATTTTATGTGATCAGCAATAACCATTAAATCAGTACATTTACTAACTACTAATATATCCAAAATGGAAAGATTCTCATACCTGAATCTTTTTCATGTTGTATTAGAACTCTCTGATGGTGTTCCTGTGCTGAAGATGAGCCATGGCTCGGGTTTTGTGATGCTGCAGTTTCCAAGTCACCTGAATGTAGCAGACAAAAAATGGCATCGACTAGAAATCAGAACCAATGGTCAGGTCAGCTATTTGATCCCCCCCCCCCCCCCATCAGGGTATTTGTATTTCCAATAGCATTTGCCTGTGCAGAAGCAGGAGGGTAGAAAAACCAGACTGGGTAATGATATGTATTATTCTATATGTGCTTATAGATTTGATAAGTAATACAAATTTTGAGAAGACGGCGTTGTCAATTCCATATCTACCTATGTTGTAATCCATATTCCGGGATCAGAGGAATCTTTTTCCTGTTTTTTAAGCTCTGCAACACATGAGGAATGTGCATAAAGGCTTAGTTAGTTGTAATTTGCACATTCAGTGTATGCATTTGGACACTGAAATCAGTTACCTATGCACAAAAAGCAGATAATTATTTATTTGCAAATGAAGTTACAGTTTTTGTGAAAGTAGTTAAACTACTCAGAAGCATGAATTAAATGCTGAGTTAAGTGTCGTCTTTGTTAAATAGCTCCATTTTGGCTTTACTGTTTATCACAAGATGTAAAACAGAGCAGGAAAAAAATCAATCCTTTTCGCTTGATGTTATGCAAAAAGAAAAAGATGAAAATTTGATATAACTTATAAATTTACTGAAATTCTTAATTCCATAATCCTATGTTTTCGTGTAGGATGTTCGATTCACTTTGGATCGTTGCAGTACAGCTGTTGTGTCAGAGGTAGAAGGAGTAGGCAAACGGCTGTCCACTGAAGATCGTACAAATTGTGAAGTCTTTGGGTCTGTTCCACAAAGAGCAAGGTACATTTCTGGAGATTCACTAAAAGACCGTTTATTCTAACGCCTTTGAACATTTTACCTATAAAATTGAAACAAAGTTATTAATGACTAGGAGCATAAAAGCATTTGCTTTTCTCTAGGAACTTCAGTGCCGAATCTGGACCTTCAGGCACTAAACAAATTTTAAGACTACAGTCTTCCTCCAAATAGTGTTGCAATACTAAATGACAACCCCAGAACGCTGTGGCTAGTACTGGAGCTTTTGTGGTTACTGTGTACCATCCCTTACTCACAGGATTTCTCTCACTGTATTTATCAAGTCACTGTAAGCCTGTTCTTGAAAACCTCATGAATTTAGGCCAGTTGACTTTTTAATGGCAATAACTCTGGCTCCTCAACCAGTCTTACTGTCTGATTGGTATAAGTCTGAGGGCTCCTACTGACAACCTTTGGTGAATGTATTAAGGCAGACTAACACATCAGGGTCCCTGTTGGATCCAAGGTTACTGCCTTCACAGCAGAGTCAGAGGAAGCGCACATGTATCCGTACCTCGGCTGTTGACTTCACAGCCTGGTGTACTTGTATAAACTGCTGATTAAAGTAGGCTGGTGCTGCTGTGCCTGATTTTGGCTGCAGCGGCTTCTAATGAGACATACGATCCACCTGTGTGTGTTTTCCAGTAAAGTAATACTGCCAAGGTGTGATAATGACTCTGGTGGTTTAAATTGCTTGTACTGTTGGGTCAGCTCGTATTCTCAGTTCAAACCGAAAAAGTTGGAAAATCTTATTAAAAAAGCAATTATTACATTAAAAGGAGAAGGATGTGTTCAGCTGCATTCTGCAAGGGTTTGGATTCCTGTAATTCAGTCCTTTGGACTGATGCTCATGGCCCTTGCTGGTGACACCAAGCTGGGAGAAATGACTAATATGTTGGGGGTCATGGCTTGAAATTAAAAATTATCTCAGCAAAGTGAAAATAGGACCTGGAAATATGCCATATTTTTCCACTACAACAAAGAGCCAAGTACTGCATGTAGGCAGAAATAAGCAGCCTCACAGAGACGAGAGAACAATTGCTATGTATCAGTAAAAGATTAAGATGGTAGTGGGACAGTGAGTCAGCAATGCCACATTCACGTGAAAAAGGCAAACACTACACAGTAATACCTCAACATGTGCAGATCTCCAAGATATAGAATGTAGTTCTTCCACTCTGGTTAGCATTGTTGGGCCTCAGCTGGAGTCCTGGGTCCAGTTTGTGCACCACAGTGCAGGGTAGGTGTGCACCAACTGGGTATAGTCCGGAGAAGAGCAATGACTAGCAATGACTGTAATCAGCTTGCCTTGAGAATAAGACCTATCAAGAATGAAGGAATTGAGGTCATTTACTTGAAAGAAGGGAAAACCGAAGAGAGATATGATATGTCTAAGTGTATATAAAATAATAATACGAAGAGGATTTAGACAATCTCTTCTGTACAGGGCCTTAAGTTACAGTGAGGAATATTCAGGTTATATTTTAGGGAAACCTTTGTACTAATAAAGATACTTGAACTGTGTCATCTTTAAATAATAAATTACCCTATATTTTAAAGGACCAGCTTCTGCTCACCAACTGACTGTATTTCAGAGAAAGAAGTAGATAAAATAGTTGCATTCTTTTGTTATTTTATAAAGCCTCTATTATTTGGAAATGTAACGTAGGTGTTTGTTTACCTGCCTCATTATATAATGCCTATGTTTGAATGTAAATTCACATCTATTATTATTATTCATATAATTTTTAAAGGTATTTGAATGCGAACCATGTTCTACAGCTGGGTGGTGTAAAAGAATCGTTACCATATTCTTACCCACAATTGCTACACAAACATTTTTCTGGCTGTTTGCGCAATTTCATCTTGGATACTCAGGTAAGAGAAGTGTAACATTTTGCTTTAGCAAAGGAGTAAGCCACTTTACTAAATTTTTGGGAGATTTGTATTATACCTGAGACTTTTGCTTTCATTAATTTATTCAATGTCCATATGTGTCAGTGTAAAATACAAGAAAATTCTGGATTTTTCTGTTATGATTAGAATAACTACCGTGAGAAGTTATTTCATTATTACAAGCAGATGTATGTGTGAGCCAGAAACTGTGCCTTCTTTTATCCCCTACTTCATGCATCTGTTTTCCAAGCTTCTTTGTGCATTCAGGGAACTTCTGAATGGCAATTGTATAATGGTATATTTACAGCAGCTGTCTGCTTTGTTAGGAAATATTAGGGATTTTTTGCTTTCATAGTCAGTTGAGTTTATTCAATGGCAAAATATGGTCTTGATAAAATAAATTGAAACCTGAACATCAAAAAGCAAACTTCGCATCTTAAGCCACGCAGATGAAGAACAGACTGTTATGTGATACAGCTATTTCTGTTTAAAAATGAAGTATACATGTTTCTTAAATAATATTTTGGTGTCATACAATTTTCTCTTGGAGGTATATGACCTTCAGTCTCCTGCAGAGTCCCTGAATAGCTTCCCCGGCTGCACACTGACGGATGGGAGCTGTGAGACCATGGGGTCGTCTTCCTGTGGTATTCATGGGAGGTGTCTTGGAGACTGGGGCTCATTTGCTTGTCATTGTTTGCCGGGTTACTATGGCTATCGGTGTGATAAAGGTGAAGTCTGTATTTCTGTTACGTTATTGATAGGCTGGTAAATTTTACAATACAGAAAACTTAAAATGTTTGCAGGTAGTGATTGTTGGGGTGGTTTCTGATGTTTATGTTGTGTAAAGCCATGTTTCAGTGGAGTTGCCTGTGATTTTTAGCAATTTATTTTCTAATTCCTTTTGAGAAATTACTTTCTCAGTATCAGATAATTTCTTTGGTCCTGAGGGTGTTTGTGCAATGGAGACTGCATGACAAAAGAATTGTGAACAAAATTATTTGTTCTCATAACGATTTTTTGAATTTGCATCTGTTCAGAAATACCTAATAACCTAAATTAAATATGAGTGTGCCAGTACCACTTACTGTGCAGAATTAGAACTACACAACTGGACTTAGAAATTACTGCTCTGTTGGTGTCTGGAAGAGACTCTATTGGCTTAAGGATCTGTGCTTTCAGTATAGTAGGATCTTTTCTTTAGCCCCCATGGAGCCAAAGTTTGCAGCAAAAAGATAACTATAAAATAGCAGGTGAAAATTCGTTGTGGTACTTAATACTTTGTCTGCAGTCTCTTCTTTTGTCTCGGTCAGAGCTTCTGCTTTCCTGCTGTCATCCTGTGAGCACTGTAGAATCAAGTCAGGAGGGAGATCACCTCTTTACAGAGGAAGATGAAGTGGGAGAGTGACTGGGGAAGTTACGGAAATAGATAAAGGGACATGTCGCAGAAGACAAGTTATGTCTCATGGATCCATGCTGTGCATTACAATTGATTTTTTTTTTTTTTTTTTTTTACTTTCAACTCTTATGAAAATAATGGAAACAATAATACTTCCCCCTCCCTACAAAATGGTTTAAAGGTCTTTATCCTGTCTTTTTAGTTGCCAAAGAATATACATTTGGGCCAGGAAGTCACATTCGCTATCAGCTTCCTGTCAGTGTACCTGCCCGTAGGACGCTGTTTGAAGCCATGATTAGGACACGTCAGCCTAATAGTGTCATCACGAGCATGTCATCTCGAAATAAGGATGAACACATCACACTACAGGTGAGCAAGGCATTCCAGACAGTAATAGCATAAAGCTAAATCAATGCCAGTAAATAGCTAGCCCAGAGAAACATTAGCTTAAGAGTTGGAAGTAGAACTGAAAATCTTATGCTAAGCACAAAAACTTTGGAATTCATTTTATGGACACTTACAGATCTGATCCTTTACATAAGATATTGATGCACAACCACGGTATCCCATTGGATTTCAAAGGAATTTATAGCCAGTTGCAGTGCGCTATAGTTTGCTATACAGAATAGCATGAGTAGTGTGTCTGCTCTCGTGTCTTATTCAGCCATGGTCATGTGTGGCTGATTTTGCATAGTTCAGACCCTGCCAAGAGAGGTGCCTGTTCTCATGATGCCACTCTCAAAACGGCAACCTGTTCATTTTATACATACCACTGAATGAGTCACCTCTTCAGCTAAGCTGCTTTGAGCTGTCAGTGTAGAAGCGATACACCAGATTCTCAACCATTTGAAGAAGCCCATAAATTTGTCCAAGAGAAGCAGGGTAAAATTACTCCGAGTGAATTACATCCTACTGTGAGTACACTGGTACCAGTATTTAGGTTGTCTAGTTCAGTAGCACCTGAAGTATCTTTGTATTACACTGTATGTGCAGTGTAAACGTACTCTAAATTTAAACAAATGCTCTAAGATTGATGATTACATACAAGTCTTAGTTCAAGTAATATGACAGTTACAGGTCAATACAAAATGTCAGGTGATGACTTTTCTTCTTTTTCTTACTACTTTGTTAATTATCCACAAGGTTGTTCAGGGATTCTTAGTGGTGTCATATAATCTTGGTGATGGCGACTATTCTGTAAGCCTTCCCTCCTACCACATTGATAATGGTGAATGGCATCATGTCACACTGGAGAGAAATGAAAATGAATTTACTCTTCGCCTTTATGAAGGAGGTGGGAAGAGAGAAATTCTGAAAGCAGCAGGAATATACAAAGAGATTGTGATTGACCCCAGCAGCTTGGTCCTGGGAAACACCTACCCGTTCAAGCAAAACAAGAGTTTTCAAGGTGAGGGATTCTTGATCTCACTGTTCAAAATACAGACGTGTAAAAATAAAGGTTTATTGGTACTACATGGGCATATGGAGAGAAGCTTTCTTGTTTATGTAGAGCCCAAAGTAAACAAATTTCTTGCATGACACTTTGCAAAAGGAACAGCAGGACTAGGAAAAAGGTACAGCAGGGAATTACGTGCAAATACTGTTAGCTACTGGAGTGGGAACAAAGATGGTAACCCCTTCACACAACTGCACGTAGAGTGTTTGTAACTGGAGATCCACGAGCTTCTCCCAGGTGGACTGTGGATGGCTCGTTGCATTAGATACACGGAACTGGTTCACTGCATGGTTCTATCCAGTCCATTCAGCAGCTGTCCTTCCCTATCAAATACAACTGTCTCTATGCTGAAAGGAATATTTCCACTTTATACATGTATTGCATAGCACACAACAAACTCTAGTTTATTTCCTTTATACACTACTTTTGTATTACTGGATTTTACAGTCACGCAGTTGAAGCATTAGCTACAATTAGAAATAGTTTATTGAATTAGGGCTAACAATTTAAATTTTTAGTAACTGAATGGATGGAAATTTAATGGTTAGACAAAGGAGAAATACAGAGAAATGTAAGGTTAAGATATCCATAACAGCTTTTTACTCTGTCCTCAGTTGGCAGCTCACCCTTCGCCTAAAATCACAGTATAAGTGATGCACAGTTATGCAGCACATCTTTTATATTGACAAGGAAGACACACACCATTACTTGGTTAAATGCGCCTAGTATCTGCCTGTCTCCTCTCTCTCTCCCATGCCCCTCACCTCTTTAACCAGATTCTGGTAAAGCCATTTGAAACAAGGTGGTAATGTTTTCACCAGATAAAAGTATTTCAGTGAATAACACAAAAGTGTGAGGAGAAAATGTATAAAATATATATGCATTAAGTAGAATAACAATTTACAACAGAAGTCTATCACAAATTATTTACAAAAAGATTGTTTTCTATTGTTTCACTAGAAGTATTTCAATAACTAAAGTTTACGCTGAGAACTAGGGACAATATTTTGAATTTTTATTTATGGGAGTAATAGTATTTAAGTAAATAGATTAAAGAAGTCAAATGGTTACATGAAGATCATTTCAATTAGGACAATTGCTGTTAAGCAGCTGAAACTTTAAGGGCTTTGAAGTTACAAAATGTACTTAATTCATCAAGGTCTATGCTTTTATGCTGAGGCAACTTGTGCATATGAAATTAATGCCACACGGCTTCAGTACAAAATGTGTATTAGTGCCCCAAGGCTGTTTGACCATTATTTCTGGTTTGCTCTTCTATAAAGTTAAGATGTAAACTACAGTTAAGAATCAACCAAACACAATTTATACTGGTACACATTGAAGAACATAACAAATTTTCCACAATATTTGGACTTTTCTATTGAAAACATAGCGAAGGGGTACGTGTTTCGCTGTCTTGAACACAAGAGATAGGGGCTTGCAGCAGCACTTTGTTCTTGTGGAAAATACTGGGGAATTTTGATGAAAACTTTAACAAAGTCAATCAAAAACCAGAGAACAATGCTATGAAAGTTTAGGTAAATTCAGTCCTAGATTTAAACTTTGGTAGCCTGGGTCCTTTGTTAAACATAAACTGCCAAATCTTACATCTGCTTCAAATCATTCTTGCTGAATGGCGTTTGAAACAGTCTCTTTGTGCCTTGCCTCAGGATGTATGAAGGATGTCAGATTTAATAACTACAGGATCCCTCTGGATACTCACGTGAAGGAGCTGGTGTCAGTACTGAGTGCCCAAGGCATCAAAGAAGGCTGTTCTTCAGAGGCTTGTAGGAATAACCCTTGTAACCAGGAATTTATTTGTATTGATTTGTGGATGATGCATGAATGCAGGTAATGGTGGAAATAAAAACACAAACCCTCCAGATTCAGGTGGGAAAGGGTGGATGCTGAAGAAATGTGCAACTTGACGGCTGCCACTGGCAATCTCATCAAATCAGTTGAACCGCAGTGGAACACTAAGCTAGATGCCTGCATAGGCATCAAGTTACTCAGAGAACACTGTCCTTTTAGGTACTGCCCTTAGCTGATGTACATTAGTGTATCTTCATTGATTCTGTAACAGTTTTGGCTGCCTTTCTTAATTGAAAATATTTAAAGAATAGTAGCAAATCCGGAATGTTTGTAACCCCTGAAAACCAAGAAAAGAAGGTAAGGTAGCTGGAGTGGAATGGAACGCTAGCATGGCTAGCTGTCTTGTGAAGCTTGTGATGTGCAATGCAGATGTGTTTTCTTTTGTTAGCGTCCAAGTTCTTGCACTGTCTCAAGCTGTGACCTCTGTTCCCTTACAGGCCACTCAAGCTGCATTCGAAGCACTGCATCGTTAAGCTCAGAGTTTTTATATGTGTCTGGGGTTGAGGTTAGGACAACACTAACTCAAGTTAGTCGTGCTCTGAAAACATACACTTTAAACATTACTGACTGCTACTGTCCACGCAAACAGAGTTCTCTAGAGATGTATTTTTTTCTGTAAATTCACTGTGATGGAAACACAAAGAATGTGGCATAGCTTGTCCTGCGTAGACAGAACTACAGACCCCAATCCAGCTATTTTTCACATGTGTAATCTTGCAGAAGCCAGTGGAACTACCTGAGTTCTGAAAGTCCAAATGTAAGGGTTTAAAGTTGTGGAGCTCATTGTTGTATGACTGCTTTAGAAAAGACTACAGTCCTGTAATTATTCTGAGTAACTTCTAGTACCTACTTCAGAAACTGTATATAGAGTGTCATCAAAGACTGTTTTAAAGTCTTACATGCTGTCTTTCGTGCCTGCTTTTCTCAAAGTTTAATGGTTTCATTTTGCCTTCGTCTTTTCAGTTGCCCTCCGGGACACATGATCATGGAGAATGCCACTGGTAGACAGTGTGTCTACACTGCGTGTGCTAAAAGGCCCTGTAACTATGGTACCTGCATCTCACAGTCACCAACCAACTTCCAATGCCACTGCCCTGATGGCTATACTGGACGTAACTGTGAAATCGCACTGGCAATCTTTCACAAGGATACAGGCCTGAGCTTTAGTTCCATGTTTGCCATCTGCATTTGCTTTTTGGCGCTGTTAGGTAGTTATGGCAACTACATCTTGTATTACCTTTGGTGACCTCATTTATCCATCTCGTCCTGAATAGTCGTCATCTCATCTTCCTGCTGAAAAACTCAGTTTCCTAATGGAGACTTGACTCTGCCTTCATTTTTTTTGCCATGGTCTCAGCTCCATCAGTTCCATCATCCCCGTGTGCACATATTGTTAAGTGAATCAACATTTGTGAGCAATGGAAAGTCTTTGCAGTTTTATTTTCTGCACGTTTTCACTTCATTGCTAAGGAACTGTTCAGATGCATAATTGGAAGCAAAGTCAATTGAACAGCAAGAGTGGAAACTGATACCAGATAAACATTGTTTAAAATACTACTGAGCATGAAAAAGATTTTTCAGTCTAGGAGAAATATGCTGTCTGATAGTAATACTTTTGGTCACTCAGGAGCAGTCTCTTGCACCTTACCAGCTGTGTCATGGCTCCCAACAGCTGCTTTTGTCTTCCTCAGCCATTTTCAGGCTTAGGCACTGGGTCTTAAAAAGAAGAGAAAAGGCAAAGAATGATCTCACTAGTGAGGAAGGATCACATTTTTGAGTCCTCCTTGTTTATTCAGATTTCATGAAAGTCTGCCTGTGTAAGGGCATAGTTTTTTTCTCATGGCTTGCAGTGTTAGGTTTCATTCGGAAGTCGTAGTAAGAGTCTGAAAATGTATTGTGGACTATTCTGCATCCATCTGTAGCTACCTGAAATACCATTATTTTCCCCAGCTCTGCTAGGTACTGTTTGCCATGCAAACACGAACAGCAAATAATGGAGGAAGCTAACTGGTTTCACAGCTTCTGGAATCCCAGTTAGTGGAGGTTGATCAGAGATCATTATGTCAAGGAGGGGGTGCGTCAGAGTGGTTTTATTGTGAGCTGACTTGGTGTTGCTGCCTGTGCTTGACTGAAAAAACAACAGGATCTTTTACCAAATAATCCTGCTAATCTTTTGGGTCTAAATTATGAGTTAGAAACAGTTGGTTTTAACCAAGGGGTGTGCATTGCTGTGAAAATTTTAGTAGATGTGGTTAAGAATGCTATCACCACACAACTGTAACTTTTGTTAGGAGAATTTTTAATGAAATTCCTTGTTATCAAGATTTCAGATGCCCTTTTTCTTACACAGCTTCCAGAAAGAGGTAACGCACTTAAAAGTGATTAATTCATGCAATTTTAATTATAAATTTTTAAGTTTCCAATAGATTCGAGAAGCTGCTTTTCTGACATCTGATTACATCTTTTAAATTCAAATACGGAACCGTTTTGCAAGTAAATCAATAGCAGGGCGACTTCACCTTGGTTCGATACCACACGAACCTTCCCCACCCCTCCCTGCCAGGAGGAGACTTCAGCTCATTTTGTTCAGTTAAAGACACTGTAATACTTTGGAGCTTACAGCTGCCCTAACACTAACGCTATGGCTCAAAGAAACAATAAGCTTCATAGATTGCTTTTAATGACAGCACTGTTTAATGACAATCAGGCAGGAGCTTACACTGTTGGTATCTATATGGAAAAGATACTGTCTTCAGGGGGTACTTCTGGTTTACTCTCTTGTTACACTCTTGGAACATGGGCTATATTCATTGTAAGTATTGGCTTTTTATTAGCAGTCAGAGTAAAAGAATAAGAGATGTAGAACATTTAGAAGACTTCATGAGTATCTCAAAATCAGCTCAGCTAAAAAATAACTTTGCTAAGAAGTTACCATGCGTGAAAATCTGTGTGACATGTTTCTGTACATTTGGGGGGGAGGGTCAGGAAGAGGTAAATACATCTCAAACGCATTGATTCATTGAAGGGTCTAGCTACACCGCACAGTGCAGGGCACAGACCCCCACGTACACCAGTTTCAGCCCCACAGTCATCTAGATGCTGCTCCACAGGGCTGTGCTCTGCCGTGTAGATATTCTGTGAGAGGTTCTGATCTCTTTAATTCACCACGGTGTAAGTTTATGGTATCCAATGGTTTGAGGTCTTACTATGAGCTTTTATCAATTTTTATAGAGTTGGTAACACAGTGGTACATGAGTTTCTATTTACATAATGTTCAGTATCTGATGTTGAAGCTTTACAACTGCCAGTGTGTAAAATGCACCTAAGCATTTAAGAAAAATGTTTAAATTCATGGATGCTAAGGCAAACTGTGCCTGTTTTTTTTTTTTTCTAGTAAAATGTATAAAAGTGATTTCCTCTTTTGTCTTGTGTCTTCATGTGCTTAATTTATATGTAATTCTATCTGTTACTGTCAACACATTTTTACTTAAGTGCTAGCCTTTTGTATAAATTTTCTCTTACAAAGTTTAACTCAATACAGTAAATAGACAGGTCTCTGAACACCACTTGGGTCATTCAGTTCTTTAACAACTTCAAAGTTGTACTTTAAAGGGCATATTTTAAAATGCTCTTTAAAGACCTTTTCTTTTGTCATTGATGTTCACTTGTAACTACATCGAAGAGTGCAAAAATCAAACATTTGCTGAGAAATGCAGAACTCCAGCCTTGCTGGCTCTGACTGCAAACTCGTGCTGCAGTACTCCTCGAGAGCGGCGGCTGCCTCAGCCATCCTGCGGCACGGCTGTATGTAAATGTTTTGTTTGTTTCTGAATGATGTTCTGTTTTGCTCCTGTGTGTTTACACAGCTCTGTTCAGTGCTGTATTCTTGTGGGCTCGCTGGAAGAGTCACAAAAGTCTGAACGGAGGAGTTTACCGCGTATCTGCGCATCATGAGGATTTGGAGGACATCAGAGAAAATATCCTCAACTACAATGAAGAAGGGGGTGGGGAACAAGACCAAGTAAGGATCATTGTGTTATGTTACAATTAAGAGGGGACTGGTGGCTCACAGTGATAACGAAAATGTATTTTATGCTTTTCCTTTATAACTGAGGACCTTAACCTTTGTTCCGCTGATTCATTACTGCAATTGGTAGATGAATTCTTTGCAAGGTTATGTACCCAAGGGTGCGTGTTTCTTAAGCAGAGATAAATGCCTATCAATTTCTAATTTGTCTTAAAGCTAGTGATCCTATGTGCATATTTAAAAATGCTTGTAGAGTGAGTTTAGCAGTAAAGAACTAACAGCTGATGTTTTTGGCTTCATGGCTTCGGGGCCGCCGAGGTTCTCAGTGGTAATTACTGCTGTAGGACTGAAGGGTTGAAAGAGCCTGACATGAACTGTTCCTTACGGACAGTCTCTCTCTGGAAACTGTTGATAACAGCAGTTATTCAGACTTGAGTTGTTAAGAAACCGAGGTACTACATTTGTGCGTCTTGAGCCCTAAAGCACATGGTGGTTGTGGAAGAACCTTTCTGCATTTTTCTGTTTGGGAGAGAAATATGCTAGTGAACACATGCTGCATTTATACTTACAGTAGACCAGATTATACCCAAACCAGGTAACATTAACACTTCTGCTAGCTGTTTTGAGGATTTCTACATGTCAGTTTAAGCCAGAACTTTGAAAGAAAACTGCAGATATTGCAGATGAATAATTTAGATTATTTGCTATGTTTGAAAAAGGTGAGGAACTTCACTGCTGCCTTTGAAACTTGTTCATTTCATGGATTCAAAAGGTGGTGTGACTCTGCAGAGGTAATAATAGTCAGGGAATGGATGTGATGGATCAAAAAAAGTCAGGGATTAAAAAATAAAAATTAAATGTGGCGAGGGTGCTCGGACAAGAGAGTTTTGGCTTTGCAGCGTTCGTGGAGGGTAGGACTATGGGCACAAGAGGCTGTCTTACTAAGGAGTTTCTGTAGTAGTGCAGGCTGCAGAGGGGTTCCTCATGCATTCTCATCTGCTTGGTGGGTTTTGGCTTGCTTAGGCGCGTTGCAGGTGGCAGAGTTGGTTGAACAAGCCAGTCCTTCTTGTGTTCACACCAAACGGACTGCCTCAGGATTGGTCCTTCTTTATTTCCACTAGAATGTGAAATTTTGGGGCCTACAGAGAATATTAATATAACGTGCATGGTTTCTCACTCCAGGACGCATACAACATGGCGGAACTGCAGGTCTCTATTCAAACCAGCCCAGCCTATTCCCTCTACAAGAAGAAAGAAAAACCAACAAAGCTGAGCAGTTTCTTTAGTGACATGTCCCCAGGCACGCAGGAGCAGACCAAACCATCAGCAACTACACAATTTTCTTTTACTAGTGCAGACTTTGGTCAATACTTGTCAGATGTCGTCAGAGATGCCGACCTTCATCCCCAGGCTGTGCCCCAAGACTCACTGCAGGTGTTTTGCACCGAAGGAGAATGCTCGGTTGCGAGCAGTCTGAGCACCCTGAGCTCCTCTGGACTGGGTGAGGGTATAGTGTATGACGACATTAAAGAGTGGGGACCAAAGTTTGAGAAACTAAGTGAACTGTACTCACATATCGATGCAGAAGACCTGTAGATTTACCGAGTCTACTATTTTCAAAGTGGGGTACTTAGTCATTCACATACAGTGTTTAAGAAATAAATAGATTTTTTTTTTGTCACTAAGGTAATAAAGGACTCTGAGAGAGCCTATGTATCTAAGCTAAGACGGCGCTCAAAGCACGAAGAAAGTGTGCTGTGTGTACTGTTTTCAGTAGGACCTTTAGCGATTACTTGAAGAAAAAAATGCACGTTGTCTTTTTCTTGTGGAAATGAAGTCCATGTTCTATTATACCCATCTTGTTTCCCCGACTGAGCTTCAGTTACAGCACCTGCTCACTGAACGTAGCGCAGATGAGAGCCCATGGATCCAGGTAAAGGATTGGGATCTTTAACTTTGGTTATAGCTTAATGAAATCCCTTTATGCTGTCATATAAATGTAGAAAATTAATTTAGGCACCACACATCAAGTCAGCTGCTTGCAACTACTTTTCTTAATTCAAAGGCCAGGTTTTCTAACACATACTAGCCTCAAAGGTCACTAGTTAGGCATTTCAGTAGCAAACACCACAGTTCACCATAATCTCTCATTTCTAATGGGCTACTAAACTGAGCCTAAACTAAGGACCAGCCTGAACCACGTCATTTCCATCCACAGTCCTGTCCCTCATGGTTTGCTAAACTTCCTGTCATAGAAGCATTACAGTTGTGGCCGTGTAGTGCCTTGCCAGGAAGAGCTGACTGGGGCTACGGATACATTTTTAGTGGAGAAAAACCCAACGTCCCTTGGATGTGGTCAAAATACCTCGTGTGTTTTGGATGTCAGAAGGCTGAATGTCTTTCCTGTATCCAAAAAAGAACTTCGCTCAGCACTGGGACTTCTAAAAATAAACCCTGTGATAAATAAAACCCTAAAAAGATAAAATAATTCAAAGATGTTAATTTTCCAAAAACCATGAATGGTAGCACATAATAATACAGGCCTCCCTCAGATATGTTATAGTAGAAAATAATGATTTATTGGAGACAGAGAAACACAGGAAAAAACTAAAAGTGGTTGCAGGGGGTAGAATATTATGCTCTAAATTATCAGTCCTCTTTTCAGACCATTTAATGTCCAGCTGGTATGCTGGAATATTATTTTTTTTAACCTGACAATATTTGGAAAAGAGAAGGCTCCATAAAATTAATTTTGATATTTTTTTTTTTTTTTAATTGAGACCGGTTGTATATCTAAATGGAGTAAAGTGCAGCAAGAACACAATAACACAATCTTATTTTGTGTCATTTATATATTATAATGTGTAAATTATATATGATCTTATCAGCTGATACTATGAATATATCATATAGAGTCTGAGGTAATTTATTTTATTAAAGCAGAAAATAATGTATTGTAACAGACATTAAAACTGCTTTGCTTACAGTTGCATCAGTAGCATGTTTTGGGGAGGTTAGGCTTTTATTTTTTATATATATTTAAAAACATAAATAGATCATTGCAGTCTGCTGGCTAGATTAATTTGTGCATTTCACAAAAGAGAAATGTTCACACAGTATCTTGTTCTTGCGGGCGTTTGTGACACGCTTTGGAAAATGTTGAGCAGTCAACCAACAGTTACACACTGCAGATGATGTGGCGTTTTCACCTGCAAAAGCTAAATGCCATTTTTGGCCATGCCCAATAGTTTTGATTCACAGGTGGTACATAGACTATGACTTTGTTAATTTTACTGATACATTTACCTGTGAGGAAACACGGGCTAAAATATCTTGCAACGTTCACAAGTCAGGTATGTCAGATTCTGTATTTCATGATCATAGCAGTCACAAATGGGATATGGAAAATGAAGTAAATATATCCTATGCACAAAAATCTATTCCTTCCCCAAACAGCACTCATTTTGTCTGCGTACCCTGTGTTCTTTCCATAACTATGGATATGCTGTCATTTTCGCTGGTTTTAATTGAATTTAGCTTGTAAGCTCCTTGGGGCAAGGACTGTCTGTATTTGCCTGCGAAGTGTCATGCATATCTAAGGCACTGTAGGAATAATAAATAAGCCTTCTGTATATGATGTCTCTTCCTTGCATATATTTAAGGTTGACTAAAGCTTGGACTCTATTGAATTATTTCTCTCTCAGCTTTGATCAGCTGCTTCCACAGATGCGAGTCATGTCCGCTGCTCCGTCTGGAAAGCCGAGGGAATCAGCAGTTACTTCTAATTGATGCGTGGACTCAAGACATGCTACCATTTACAGACCAGTACTTCACCCCGATATCCAAGTGCTTTTTGCATATAGCATGGTTGTGCATTTTGCAACAGGCAGACGATTAGTCTAAGAAGAAGGAAATCCTTAACTTTACATTCACAGTGTGCAATAGGACGCGTGTCCCAGTACAGAAGGTGGATGGTGAAAAGATCTTGACAAAGAGGAAGAATTGCAAGACAGTAAAACACCTCAAAACACTCCAGTTATTTTTCCTTCCTCTTCCTCCCCAGCCTGTGATCTTAATTCATTCCCAGATGACTACCAAATCGAGGTTTGCAACACAATGTGATCAGCAAAGGAGTCAGTGGTGCTTTGCTCTAAATGTGTCACCATCTATTGAGCACCTGGAAACAAATTGAACACTCTCGCCTTCCCAGGAATGTGCCCAAATAACCTGATTACAGAGTATTGTGATATGGAGGTTTCTTTGTTGAAGCTCTTGCTCCATCCATGACACATTTAACTGCTCAGTGGGTGAGGGTAAAAGCAAGCCCGAGCACAACTGTGTATCTTGGTGACTGGAGCCACGCGGGCAGCTGGGCCGTGCAGGCACCGCCGCAGAGCTGCTGGGGCTGAGACCCCTCCTGTCACCATTCCCAAACAGGCCATTTGGAACCCAACCTGTACGTCGCTTCTTCCCCTATTACCAGCATGGCACTAATTTGTAAACAAACATAAATTATAATAACACCCACAACCTTGGAGCTGCTTGTACAATTGCAGTTAGCCATATGTTTTACAGAATATACACTATAAAACAAAAGGTAGAAAACATTTTAAGACTGCTATAGGAACTTGTGTAGACGCAATCTCAGTAATAACATACTCATGTCATAGCTGCCATGCCCTATTAAAACCTACTTTTACTCTTTCTAGAGATTACTGATTAGCTCACTTAATTTATCTGTTTTAATTTGCGTGCTGCTCTTTTAATTACTGGGCAATTTTTGAAATCATATCCTCGCTTGTTCTGCATTTACACAGACACATACAAATATTTCAGTATCTCTACAAAAAAGCTTATCACAGCGTAGCACTGACATCGCCCAAGAACAGGAACAGCTGGTTGACAAGAGAAAGCTCTGCAACGGGTGAGAGGGGGAGAAAAAAAGATTGAATAAAACCCCCCACTGGGTCCCTAGGTAGTGGGATTTTCAGTAATCTGGTACTTTTCTTAATCTTCTTCCCCGTTCTTTACAGACTTTAAACATGTAGTAAGAACACGTTATTTAGTATAAAATATTTGTAAAGGTCTGAAATTTAAATAATCATGTGGATATTAGTATTTAATCCGTCTGCCTGTCAACTACATTAATCTTTGTGTTTTTTCCCCTTTTAAAATGATCTTCCAAGTACATAACATGTAGCCAAGCTGTATGAAAGCTGACTGTCCTTAGGTCTGACCGACTGGCTCCTACCAGCAGGTTTAGAAGGGAAAGCGTGGCTGTAAAAGCAGCAGGACTAGGCGAGAAGAAGAAAGTCGAGCATTTTCTTAATTATAGAAATGCTAAAAACCATGGTCATTTCCTGGGGATTTAAGTAAACAGCTCACACCACACTATTGGTAACTTGATGAACGAGGACGTTTTGAAAAAACTGATTCTCTAGAACCCAGAATCCCCTCAATGCAAGCATACCGCATTATGGTCACGGTTCATTAATTAAATTGATCTTATAGAAGTCCTGTCTGTACCTAATTAACAGCGGTGACGAAAACTCCCCAAAACCTTACTTTAAGAGTAGCACTACACATGCCAGGATGGGACTGCACTCGCGCACAAGCGACAAGACATGCTGGACAGTTGTCCGTATCGCTCGGCACACCCCGCTTCTCCCTGCCGCAAGAACGCTGAGGCTTTTAAAAGCTTACCCATAGCAGGACCTAATCCAAATAAAGCCCTTCATACACGTAACTCTTCTCTCCCAAAGAATCCATGCTTCTTTTCATTGTGTAGGAATACTAAAGCGTGAGCTACGATGTGGAAACGGGCAGATCCCTATTGGTCAGAGCAAGCTGTGTTTACTTCAAAGGGAGTAACTGCCTCAGTCTGCTGGCCTTGCTAGACGTAAAGTATCGGGTGATGACTGGTAAAAATCACGGCTGATACACCTTTAACTTGTAACAGAGACAGGAAGTCCAGCAAGCTGTTAAAACACAAAGATGATTCACGAAGTCAGTGATACATGCAATGGAACAAGCGTGAGAAACGTCAGAACTTCCTGCTGAAAAATACTTTACTTTGCTTTCCTCCATACGGACTGAAAAAAGCCCATTCCCTAAACTGCGCCTTTCGCAATCCATCTCAACATAAAAACCACCAAAAAAGTGATTTTCAAATTACACAATTTATTTAGTATACAATAGTCATTACATCTCTTTACAACAACATATTATAAAATAACTATGTTAGATCTCACCGGCAGAACAGTGAAACAAGAAATGAAAATATACTTATGGATCTCAAAGGCTTTTCTCCCCTAAGAACACTCCGGCTACTTGATAACATTTTGTCTCTGCCATCTGAAAAAAGTAATTCATTCCACAATTCCACCGATAACGAGCAGCTTAGAAGTCCTTCTGGACAACACGTAACATACACAAGAAGTCATGGTGGTGCCATTCCCATTGCCAGTTATTTGTGAGATTTCAGAAAATTGCCACGAGGGTTGTTTCTGGGGGTGGCCGACACTTAATACTGTGAAATAGTGATGCCACGGCAACTGCTTGGAAATAAGGTGCATCAGGGTGACGTCGCTCAGGAACGGGTCAAGTCATTTTTTGAAAAATTGCACATTTTTAATGCAGTGAGTATAGATCACAGGAAGTAGCGAAGATAGCGACCACACCACTAAACCACCACCCACCTCCCAGAAGCCTCAGCCTCCTACGCCCCACTCCAGGCAGAGGAAAGGTGTCACCGCGGTGCCCCAGCCCCAGCCAGCCTTGCCCAGCAGCCCTTGCTGGGGCGGGACAGCCTTTAAACGAGGGACAGAGAAGCAGCTGCTCCCTCTCTCCGAGTGCTGTGTTGGTGCCTGTGCTGCTTCCCTCTGAGCTGGTAAGGGATTCTGTTCCTTGGCATTTTCCATTTTACTATTTTAAGGACACTGGTCTTATGAATGCTGTACTACGTAGTCACTGAAATACGCCCTTCCCTTTTAGTATTACATCTCTCTGGTACGGGAATTGTTGGAATTGTGTAAAAGCGTCACAAGCTACCTAGGCTTTACAGACTGTGAACTGCAGGAGTTAAGCAGTCTCCAAAATACTCTACATCTAATGCCTCAAATTTCTGGTGTGCTACTTTTTATGCTTTCCCAAGACCAACGGTGGCTTAGGGTCTTACTTTGTTTTAAAAA
Source organism: Larus michahellis (assembly GCF_964199755.1). Taxonomy (NCBI): domain Eukaryota; kingdom Metazoa; phylum Chordata; class Aves; order Charadriiformes; family Laridae; genus Larus; species Larus michahellis. The sequence continues at coordinate 12,200,217 of NC_133899.1, forward strand.
AAAAAAGAAAACTGAAACAAAATTGCACTTGATAGTTTCTACAAAAAGGTTAAATTTTTCCTTTGGCAACATTAGAGACTCTACTTTTGAAAAAGGTCTATTTAAAAATAATTCCTGTTATAGTCAGGACTTAGTCTCAGCTGTTACCTACAAGCAAGCTCTAACAGTGAGAGGGTACCACCGGCTCTCGGGCTCCCTCACGTCAATCAGAGGAAAGTTACTGCACCTTTAAAGAAAGATACAACCACATTTTAAAATAAGACAATACAGCCTAGACATACTTTACCTTACGTGTGCTTGTTTTCAATTACTGTAAGGCACTCATTGAGGAATTCACTGACCCATGCTTTCAGCAGGAACAGGCATGCATCATTACAGGCCTAATTAAAGTTTTAATGCTGATTAAAATGTTTTATTACCGCATTCTGTTAAACTGCAGTGGTCTCCAACCTCATTAAGGGCTATAGGCTAGAAATTACTCGTGAGTTTCAGCCGCTCAGTTTAACAACCCGGCTACTGTCAATGTTTGATTTAAATACAGCCTGATTAAAGCACACTTGCCTTTTGTGTTAGCACGCAAGTGCAGAAGGATGTTGAACATTGTTTAATGAGTATTTACTGAATATAAAATTGTTTGAGCATGTGACATAACCATCTCCAGCTCTTCAGCAATTTACCCCAGTACAACTGAAAAGGGAAAACATTTAAATCATTTGGAATTGGAACACAGCTCAGTTGTGAAAGCTAATCTCATTACACATCTTGATTAAATTAAATGCGGAGTTTGCTATCAGTAGCACTTTAAGTTTCCCATCATTGGAAATTAATTGCAGTGGTAATTATTATAACCGAGTTATTTGCACAGGCCACAAACGCTCTTATAGGTGTTCAAATGTTAATTCAACATTGGCCTAGAGGCACTTGATTATTACAATTCTGTTTTTCATAAGAAACAAATGAGCCTAGTGGATGTCTAATTAAAGCTGGAGAGTACTGTTAGACTTTCAATCAGATTTCATCTCTAATTTCAATATAAAACCAAAGCAGCGCTAAAACACAGCAAAAGTCACGTGTTATCTAGATAGCATTTAGACAGTCAATGCAATTCACAAAGTTCTAGCCAGCAAAAAGACAAAGGGTACAAACAAAATCACAAATTTCTCAGAACTGAGGCCTGTCTTCTCTTAATCTTCCAAGTCAATTTAAAATAACTGCGGTCTATTTTTTAGGATAAAGAGCAAGGACACAATGATTTTGTGCTGAAATATACAGCTTTGTGACTGAAATAACATAAAGCAAAACTCTAATACCTGAACGTATTTTAAATACCTAAGTTCCCTGCTGATTTTAGAGATGAATTTTTCTTTTGTAAGGTTGGCAGTGTTCAATTTTGGCATCCTACTCCTGGAATTCACATGGGGAGAAAAAGGATCCCCTGTAGTTCAGAAACTAAATACAAAAACCAGTGGTGTGAGAATCCAAGCTGAGAAACTTGTTTTTTCCTTTGTTCTGAGCATTTTACGAGGATACAAACATGCAACATGTATCAAGCATGCTCCAACCTTTATTCTCATTAGAAATACGTAACACTCCATCATTAAATGCTTAACGTTATAAAACAGTATGTTTCTGTGTTACTAAAAATGTGGGACAATGATTGAAATTTTACTCTTCCAACTTGTTGGCTGATTCTGCACTCCCTGATTCTGCACTCACACTCACAAGCTTGGAAACTCATATCCGCACACATTCCCAAAGAAGTCAAAAAAGAGGCACTAAAAGAGCACACGGATCTGTCGAAGAGGATCAGATTGTAAGACAAAACTTCGTTTTTGTGACTATTTTCAGGATTCACAAGAATAACGCCTACTCAGTGTAGGAGCAGCATGGCCTGCTTTCATTGAAGTTCTATCACTTTATAATAAAAACCCAAACTGCTGAGCAGAACCCGACGGGCCAGCTGTTCTGCTGTGCTCAGGTGGGCTGCTCGTTCTCTGTGTCTTCCAATCAGTTACAACTGGAAAACAATTATATCCTAGGTGTTCAGAAGGTCAGACTTCATAATCAGAATGGTCCCTGCTAGCGTTTATTTATGAATCTATGAAAATTTTGGCAACATCAAGAACGTTATCAAAACTAAACTGTCTTAAAAAAAAATCACTGTAATTAGACAAGAAACCATGAATGTAAAATGTCTTACAAATGTAACACGTTTGTAAACAACTTCTGTGTTTTCTAACGTGGGTCCTAGCATTATAATACTGAACTTGAAGCCGTGGTGGGAAATGTTATTTATGCTTAGCAAGTTTGTAAACGTGGAATGTTTTGTTTTGAAACACTCTAGTGAAGTGTACGGTGTAAGAAGGCAGGTTTTTTTTAATTTCCTCACAGAAGCGAGGATACAACGAAGGTTTCAAATCGGGTTCGTTCTCTCCCAAACCATCCATGATCTGTAATGAAATTGAAGAGACTGGTGAAATACCTTTAGCCAGTTCACAGTTACAGGGAATAGCAAGAAGCTAAAAACACCCTTGACAACGCATGCAGAGGGTCAGGCTGGCCAGGTTTGTTAACAGTGCCTGTGTGAAACATGTGGGAGGAAGAAAATAACATTCAACCTGTGAGATGTCTAGTATTGTCTCTATTATGGATGAGGCTGATGCGTCAGAGGCACGTATCTGCTTCGAGTTGTGCGGTCTGCTGTGGTTCCACGTTAGCCCCAGCAGCGCCTCAGAACTCCCCTGACACAGTGGGGCAACACAACCGTCCTCTGGTCCTGAGGGAACCCAAGCTACGAAGTGATTTACACTCTGAAAGGGAACACTATTTGTGCACTGCTAACCTGAAGCTCATCAGGAAGTGATTACTAACTTTGCCCAGGCTGAATTCCGTCTTTTTTTTATTATCAAATACCATTAAAAGCAAGCAGCGTTCAATCTGGCGATTCTGAGAACATCTAAAGGCTGCCTTAGATTTTACTTCCCACACTCCTGATGAAGTGGAAACAGCCCAAGCTACTTCAAATCGTAACTCTATTTCAAAAAGAAGTTAAGCAAAACGTATTTTCTTTAGAAATTTTGTATATAATACTTACATGGCCGTTAGCTATATCAAGTAAGTCACGTAACCGACAGCCTCTACTGTGTCTTCTTTCGTAACAAATGCTGTCTTCTAGGATCACATAGTCTGTGCCAAAGGATCGCAGAATTCTGTAAACGTCCTCAGGAGATCTCTTGGCATAGATCTGATAAATCTATAGAAGAAGAAAACTAAGCTCTAAGACGCATGTTTGCTCTTTCATGATTCCTTTATCTTGAATCAGAGAAAGAAGTGAGACTGATAATCCATGTGATTTGAATTAAATACTTAAAAAAATAAATTAAAATAAATGTTTTATTCAGTAGCCACTTAGAGTTTCTATGTTATGGCTACTATGATGCACGAGCAGTACTGCTGCTGCCTACAAAAACACGGGATGGTGCTGCTCTCTGCAGAAAGGCCTTGGCAGATGCCCGTAAAACTTTCAGAATGTCCAAATTATAGGAAAGGCTAGTTTAAAACCATCTCCCCAGCTGTGTGAGGGGTTTCTCAAGGTGGCTTCTATATAAGATGTTACGTGCTGCCCTGGGAACTGAAGGGAGAATCAGGCAAACTAGGAAATGCTCCATGCCAGCTGGGCAGCAGGATCTATTAATGCCAACAGCACCCAAACCAGCTCACTCAGAAGTGACCGGGGTACAGTCACTCAGACACACACCAGCTGCCAGAAGCAAGTTAGCAGATGCTCAAAGTACCACGAGTTTCACAGAAGTTAAATGCTGGAACTGTATCTGAAAATAAGTCAGTTCAATGAGGAGATCAGGCGATGTCATTTGCAAGGTGCCATTAGAGATTGCGTATGTTTTCTGGAATGGAGCTGCCGATATGGATAGGGATTAATTTAAACAATCAGGATACTCTTACCTGTTTTGTTCTCTCTCTCAGATTCTTATCCTCATAATGGGGATGATTAGTTAATGTCCGTCCTGTGCACAGTTTGACGCCTGCTAATAGCTGCATGCTCCCAGCAAACACTGCTGTGTTTGGAGTGTTTGACCTAAACAAATGTTGATAAGTCTGAGGAATTCTCTGCAGGGGCATCTTTGCATTGCTTCTTACACATCAGAAGGAAAAAAAAGACTGAAAAAATATTTTTCTGCCTCTCCTCTATTCAGGGAGCAAACTGTTCAAGCAACTGTGTGTTCTTCAAATATGAAGCGGATAAATCACGATAATACTATCTAACTGCAAATAAAAAATTTACTATGGACTATGAGGAAATTTAGGGTAAACATGATCCTGAAAAATTTCAAAGTACTTCCACATTTTATATTGGGTTCATATACCCTCTGAATATTTGTAAATTTCTATATCCTAATTCTCTTAATATTTCAAGAAACTTATTGTGGCTTAGATTTGTATCAGATATATAAGGTATTCTATATACAAAGCATTATTTAATCTGAATGCTAAAACTTCTTGTTACTGTCCCGGCATTCACCATTCACTCGGAATGAAAATTTTGTTACGTGAGACATTAATCCTTCTATTCCGACAACTGCGGGAGAGAAATTATGAAAAGTCACCCCAGTTGCAAAGAGCAGGGCGGGGGGAGCGGATGGAGAAGATGCCAGGTAGAAACGCTGTCAATTATTGGCATCGTTATCTCATCTGAAATTCAAAGCCAAGTCTAGAATTATTACCTAAACAACAGTCTTGGTATCTCAGGATTGGCTCAGTTTTGGGGCCAGTTTTGTTTAATATCTTTATCAATGATCTGGACGAGGGCATTGAGTGCACCCTCAGTAAGTTTGCAGATGACACCAAACTAGGTGGGAGTGTTGATCTGCTTGAGGGTAGGAAGGCTCTACAGAGGGACCTGGACAGGCTGGATCGATGGGCCAAGGCCAACTGTATGAGGTTTAATAAGGCCAAGTGCGGGGTCCTGCATTTTGGTCACAACAACCCCAAGCAACGCTACAGGCTTGGGGAAGAGTGGCTGGAAAGCTGCCCGGCAAAAAAGGACCTGGGGGTGCTGGTGGACGGCCAGCTTAACATGAGCCAGCAGTGTGCCCAGGTGACCAAGAAGGCCAACAGCATTCTGGCTCGTATCAGGAATAGCGTGGCCAGCAGGAGCAGGGAAGTGATCATGCCTCTGTACTCGGCACTGGTGAGGCCTCACCTCGAGTACTGTGTTCAGTTCTGGGCCCCGCTGTACAAGAGGGACATTGAAGTGCTGTAGCGTGTCCAGAGAAGAGCTGCCAAGGTGGTGAGGGGTCTGGAGACCAGGTCATATGAGCAGAGGCTGAGGGAGCTGGGCATGTTTAGCTTGGAGAGGAGGAGGCTGAGGGGAGACCTCCCTGCCCTCTACAACTACCTGAAAGGAGGTTGGAGAGAGGTGGGGGTTGGCCTCTTCTCCCAGGCGAATAATGACAGGACCAGAGGAAATGGTCTGAAGTTGTGGCAGGGGAGGTTTAGATTCGATATTAGGAGGAATTACTTTACTGAAAGAGTGGTCAGGCACTGGAACAGCCTGCCCAGGGAGGTGGTTGAGTCACCATCCCTGGAGGTGTTTAAGAAACGTCCAGATTTGGCACTTCAGGGCACACTCTAGTGGCAGAGATTGTAGGGTTTTTTTTTTTTGTTTGGTTGGGGTTTTTTTGTGTGTGTGTATGGTTGCACTCGATGATGTCAAAGGTCATTTCCAACCATGAAGATTCTATGATTCTATGAAATACCCATAATGAAAAAATGATTTTGTTTTTTGCTCACCTTCTTCCCATCAACTTTACAATCTAAAATACATGTAAAGGCACAACAGAAGGGCAGAACAAAAAGATAAAATTAAAAGTGTCAGGCAACAGAGACTGCTGTAATTAGGCTAATTAAAAATGGCCATAGTACGCTTAAGTGTTTTCTAGCACTTAGTAAGCATATAGCCGTGAAAGTTCTATGAAGACTAAAACAACAGAAAGAAGCATATGTTAAATCAAGTAAAATGAAATTAGAAAAGAACGTGAATAGTTGCCTGATATCCACGTCCATGCACGTGTCGCACCTGTCCTAGTCAAGTAATGGTGACACTTTGGGGTGCCTTTTGAAACTGCAGTTATATACTCAGCCTTCTTTAAGCTCCATGAGCAGCTTGAAAATGTTAAGAGACAAGTATTAAATTTTATTATTGCCTCTCAAGAGATTATGCTTAGCAAATGAATTAATAATTACAAATCTTTCCTAAAAATTTTTGCACTGGTACATTAATCTCATCTAGGAAGAACAGAGATAATATTAATAGGCCGGTTTAACTTCACTGATAGTCTAGTTTTTCAGCAGTTTATAAAACCAGTTTGATTTTTAAAGTCTAAAAATATTTAATCTCTTTTAAAATTTTCTTTTTTTACTTAAAATACTCAAAGCCACAAGTGTCATGAAGTAAACGTTTCATTAAAAGAAATGAATTCATCTTAGAACTTAATGTTATGCAAATGAAAAGCTGTCAGAGAGGACTCATCCCCAAATCTGCAGGAAAGCACCGTTCTTTAGGCTAAGCTGAAAGGAACGTGGACGAGGCTCGCAGAGGGACTTGGTAGGGCTTAGACACCTACGTGAAAATTATCATTTCTCAAAGCAACTTCAACATGTTTCTCTGCTTATGCCCGGGCTGGGGAAACTTCCTAGCGTGAAAAGTCTGTTTCTGTGTTCAAGATTAGTTCAGATTTCCTAACGCTCTGCAGGACTCGTCTCCTGACTTGGCCTCACCAAGGCCATCCAGCCCCTCTGATTCTTAAAAAGCCCAATATAATGCAAACTTGCAGAATCAAATTTTCTTTAAAAAAACCCCCACAACAAGTACCAAAGGCAAAACCGCAAGAAAACAACAACAAAATGTTCCCAAGAAACAGCCTGCAGCCTCTTTTCTTACAGAAGAAAGCTAGAGGAAATGGTGATGGTGCCCTTTTTCTGTAACTTACTGGTAAAAATGCTTGTCAAAAATGTAGAAGATGCAGGGTTCCGTTCCCAGACTGACCCGTGCTGCTGCCAGAGCTCCTGGAGGACTCTTTTCCCCCACTTTACTGGCAATGCCAGGAACACAAACCTGGCGTTTCACTGGATCTCAGTGCTGTGGCCAGATGCTTGGAAGGCGATGCTGAGCTTCTTGCAGTGTCTGCCCTCCTTAACTACATCTTAAAAGAAGTTCAGCTGGTGGCTGTTACTGAGCATTTATCTTCTGAAACAGCCACCAGAGGGAGACACAACAATTAGCTAATATTTTTCAGGTACAGGATAATTTCTACATTTTATGCAAGTGTCTTTTTCTAATACTTCTACCCGAGTCAGCTGCGCTCTGTATCCACGGCAGCTCATGTGCTTCAAACCACTGACTGACACTTCTCTATTATAGAAAAACGAAGCAATTTTTACAAATGTCTGAACAAATGATGTATAAAATGAAAGGATAATTTGTTTTATAGCTTTCTGCCAAGCTCCATACCACACTGCCCAGCCTGCAAACAATTTATTCTGTACAAAATGTCACTAAATAATGACAAGGACTTACAGGTCAAACTGATTTACATTATATAATTTAAATGTCATTCCAAGCAGACCTGATGGCATTTTGAACAAATAATCTCATTTATTTTTGAAGCTCTAAGCTTTCAACAAGTTAATTACAGCTGAACTAATGGGTAAACTAAGCACTATAATACATCGTATGAAGCTTTTCTTTACCTACACTTAAGAATTTAGAGAATAACTCATTAAAAATAAAAGGGTTTTACAGGTACTGCACATCTATGCCTAACTTGCACAGACTCTCAAAGTGGTAGCAATTCTTTCTCTTATCAAGCTGCTAAAGAATTATTGTGAGCTGTTTTTAAGGAAGTGTTACAGAAATGTCCAACATTGCAATTATAGGTTACATCATTAGAAATAAAATGGCTTTTTCTATTAAAAGTCCTCCAGAGTTGAACTCTGTAGTTGGTTTTCAAAGCCATAAAATCTGACAAATCTCAGATTATTCCTTTACTAGCTCCTGGGTGTGATACGAACCTACAAAGCAAAGGAGTTTGAGAAAAGGAGATTCTGAAAAGGTGTTCTCAAATAGGCCACTTCAGGTTGGTTTGTTTGTTTTCTTTAAAAGAAAGTCTTTTTATTTGCAGAATGCTGTATTAAAATACTACAGGTTTAGCTGCAAATGATAGGCAGTAAAGCATATTCAGTCAAACTGTCATGGTTCTTTTTTTTCCCTCTGGTTTGGAAAGACTGAAAATTGCAAAAATGGAAAACAACAGCCACAAAGAAAGAGCAACAAGATGCATTTTTGTTAGTCCCAACCTCTAATTTTATGCATGCATATTTTGTTCACGTAAAGGAGTGCACCTACACAGTTGGTATAAACCTAGTTCTCAGGCATTATCAAGTTCATGCCTGAATTCTACTGACAAATCAGTCAATGACAAAGGATAAGCCCAAGAATTTAAGAACAATAGTTAAAAAAAAAAGTGTAAGATTGCCTTTAAAGTCTGGAATATGTGTTGCTTTCAGTGTGATTACCCTTGAAAATCAGGCACTTAAGTAAGAGCGAAGAGTTAAAATTTATAGCTGGCTTGAAATTAAAATACAGCCATTAATATAAATTACTAAATGAAAGAACCACCATTGAAACATGGGTATCCCATTTTTGTAACCTTAGGAGCTTTTTGGAAATCTGTGGGGTTTCCGCTAATATAAAAATTTGCCTGCTTGTCCCCAGCAGGCAAGCTGGGGGACCTCATTCAAATACAGCTGACATACAATTATGCTCTGCCAAATCTCAGTCTCAGTTAACTTTTCCACTGTTTTGGCTGTTGTCTGAGATTTCTAAGAAGCTTTTCTATGATTTTTGATAACTGCTTATGAAATATTCCACAATTCTAGACAGGTTTCCCCTTTAAAGGCAGAAGACATTGCTTCTTAAACACTTACCAGAAGTAAACAGAGTAGGGAAGTTCACGCTATTGATTTGCTCATTCTACTGATATTCTTCCCCATCTCACAAATGAGCATGTTGTTCCTGTTGTCTTAGGGAGAAAGACCAAAACTAAGAATTTTAATATACCTCCCATCTGGGAACACAGCTGTGAACTGTCCCTGGGTCACTGGCAGGACTTTCTTGACTCTCTTTTTTTTTTTTTTTTTTTTTCTTTTAAAGTTGAGAAAATGAGGTTGTGGGTAGGAAAAAGCAAGAGACTGGGATATGCAAGGTCATTATGTAAAAATCTGTGCTCTGCAATAGCTGCAGTCCAATACTATGCAGTAACTTCATTGTAAAGATATGAACCAGTACATCTTCCTGAAAATGCTATGGTAATTTTAGTAAGGGGAAGAGTAAAAAATACATCTGCAGACACTTCACAGTGGACAGACTAATAGTTGTCTATTATTCAGACTGTATATTTGGACAAGTTAATACGCACTTAGATCTAAGCAGATAGAAGGGTTTTCTTGTTGTGGAGAGATTGCAAGACAGATGAGTTATTCCTAATTCACTGCTATACATGACAAATTAGAGCTTCTCATACTGAGTTTTAATAATGAATGATTAGTTCCTGACGTGAACCCTGACAGATCATTAACTACAGCAGAAATATCAAGTGTTAGTAGAGTAAAATATTTTTCTTACACATCCATTTAAGAAAATCTGTCCCGCTTTGACAAACTTACCATAAATTTTGTTGACTTGTATTTAAAGCATAGATAATTAACTCTTCTTTACAGGAATAATATTTCTAAACACAATAAATTCTAAGTAGGAAATTTCCCTCTGTAATTGTCTGTCATGACTTAAAATGAAAAGCGGACAAGCGCCAGTTTAGCATTCTCAGCACTAAGAACATATGAAAAATTATTCTCATCGGATCCAGTCAAATCCAGTTCATGTCTGGGAATAACTCCACATGCATATTTTATGTATAAATCTATATATAACTCTATATATTGTACACAGGAGACCTGAACTATCAGATATTTACCATCTTTTAATAGAACAGTAGTGCTAAATGGAACTGGCTGGTAAACATTAGTCACAAAAACGTGTCAATATGGCTGCAAAAATTCTAAATGATGTAAAAAAACCATGGCCTGCTTTCAAAATAAGTCAGCGAAGGCTTGTAATATATTTTACTTCTAAATTACTCCTTCTAGTTTATGGATTACAGAAATACATCATTATGGAGTGTAAATATGTTGCTCTGGGTAGAATAGGCTGGGCGACTGGTTTCACTAAAGTTGACTGCATATGAAACCACAATCTGGGGCTCCAAGAAAACACTTCAAATAGTTCAATGTCAAATGTAGTAAATTCAGATTTACTTTCAGAATGTTTTCCTCCAGAACATGAATCTGATTTCTTTTTAATAAATCTTTGCCAGAGTTCCAAATAAATAAGTCCCAGAAATCTCTCTGTTCAGAACGTAACCTGCAAGGTTTCAGTGGGTACTGTATGTTACTAGAGAACAGATCCTTTAAATTCACAGTCCTCCAGGGAACATCCTGCTTGGCCCTTTTTCTCAGGACCTTCTATATGCAGTGTTCCAAACCGTTTCCACCTAAAAAATACATTCCTATGCTCTGTGAGAAAGCAGAAGTGATGAGGTGGGGTTGGAATGACGAACTCATACTCCTGAAAGACTTTGCACCTACGCTTAGCTGTGGCAAGTTCAAGTTCAATTACAAATATTTTGTTTATGGTTTAGAACATATATTGGGATTAACTCTAATAAGTATAAACAATTTAGATTATTTTAAAGTTCAAGAAACGGACTGTAGAGTACAGATTTTCCAGCCTTACAACTGTAGGCTTTTTAAAATTATGAGGTTGAAAAGAGAAGGACACCAGGATGGGGGGGAGGTAAAAATAAAATTATTTCACTGCAAAGGTCTATTAATGTGAAGAGGTAGCTATAATACGATGGAAGAAGCCTGACACCTCCAAACTGACCTCTTTCGGCTGGGAAAGCTATGTGTATTTATGGGAGCAAATGGAGTCAACTGGTTCCCTGACACACATGCAACACAGCAGCATGATGCCAGAGCAGAGCAGCCCGGGGGACGCTGCATATAGCTGTTCTCCACAGCCGTTAATATGCCAACCTCCTGATAGCCCATTCATCCTCAACTATCTCCATGGGTCACTAGAGTTCACTGATGAGCTGTGACAAATAAGGAGAACACTATAACTAAGAACATTAGATCTACACAAATAGCAGTTAACTTAAATAGAGAAAAAATCCTCTTACTTAATCCAGTTCATCAGCTCCACAGTGTCTGGGTCATAGAATTCTCTCAGCTCTGACAGTTCATCCATTATTCCAGGCCAGAACTATAATGGAAACAAAATAAAACAAACTGAAGACAGAATGAACAAAACAAGTTCTGGATCTTGAAACATGTTATTTTCTCTTAGCTAGTCTTGCCCAGCTCACGGCTAAGTTGCAAGACATAAGGATATCGACCCTTCTCACAGAGGACAGGTGGCTGGCATTGCAGTATGAATACACAGTTGCAGAGTTTGAGACCTGCAGCTCCTGCCAGATGAGCAGAAGGAACAGAATTACCCGTTGTGGTGAGCCTGAGAAGAACAGCTTTTCTCAGATGCGCATCTCACTGGAGGTTTCCAGAACTCTACTAGTTAATATCAGTTTGTATCTTAAAATCAATGGGAAACTAAAAGTGGCTACCAAATATGACTGTTGTGCATTGTCTCGACTTTACGAGCGAACCATTTCAGTTCCCTGGACTATAGGTTGAATGCTAATGTCTTAAATTATTTCCGGACAGACCAAGCTTTAAGAAAAGGAACAAGATAAAGGGGTGTCATGCAAAAGTTCAATACGTAACAGCCAAGCCATTGAACGATGCCTACGATTACAGGAGAAGGAGGGGCCCCAGCAATTAACATTAGGTTTGGAAAGGCAACTTACAACTACATTAAAAAACAGGTAGGAAATCTGTATCAGAAGTTAAAGTCATTAGATGTGCTGTGAATGCCATTAACGGCATTTCAGAAGTTTGCATTAAGAGAACCACTGAAGGAAAAAAAGAAGTGTGACTGAACAGCAACAGCCAACAGACTATTGGGGGAAAACATTTCAAAATTTACTGAAGACAAAGAATACATAAATCAAATTTGGAAGAGAGAAATAAGTATTGAAATTGGTTCTGAAAAGCTTAACCCTCCCCAAAAAAAGCTAACAGAACTAAGACTTATTTAAGGGTTTGTTCTTGTTTAAGCTAGTGAATATGCAAGGGCAAAAGGGAGCAATTAAGAGAGATAACGACAATGCTAATGACTAACTGATTGCTTTACATCAGTCTTTACTACAGAGGATGTTATGGTGAAACCTATTCCAAAGCTGCTTTCTTTAGATAATAAGGATTGCTGGCTTGCAAAGTGAAATGTCACAGGAAAAAAGTGTAAGAAAACCCGCCTGATAATCTAAAAAGCCATAAATCATCCAATTTAGATAATATTCATCCAAGAGTTCAGAAGGAATTTGAATGTGATGCTGCTGAACTACTTAGCAAAAATACGCATCCTTTCACTAAAACTGTAATTATGTAGGAGGACTGGGGAGCAGGAGATACAATTGGGCCGACTAAGATACTTATTAGTGTAACTGTTTACTTGATATATTTGTTGAAGTAATACTGGCTGGTAGATTGAGAAACACATAAAAGATAGTTATGGCAGTATCACAACCTTACAGTTTTGGGAAGTACAGTAGCATTAGACATATTTCTGCTCTTCAGGAAATCTTGAGAGATTAGTAAATAAATCAAGAAGTTGTGAAACGAGACCGTAGAGTCTCATATTGAATCAAAATTTCCTCTCTTCATTACTAAACTACCCTGGATAGCTAAACATTTTGAAAGCTTCGAGTCCTCCAGCCTGGAGACAGAAAGAAATGGGCTCTGCTTTGCTTCTAGATCTTGCTGCAACCTACTGAGAATCTAATGACTGTGTTCTCCACTGAATGCTGGGATTATTACATGGCATTCGCTAATCTACATAGGTTTTTCAAGTCACAATGTCTAACTACTGCAACTTTTGAGTGAGAACAAGCGGTTTTTGCTGGAGGAAAATTTTTGTAGTGGGACTTGCTATTACTGAATTTAAAAGGAGAATTCTGATGTAGCAAAATTTTCAGGTAACACTACATTTCATTAGTCAAGCCAAGAGAAAACTGAGGAACTTCAGGAGTTCTGAATACAATAGAATAATAACGACAAAGTAAATAAAAAGTAAAGCATCCAAAAATATGGACCAATAACACTGATATAACTACTTTGTCTTGTAAATCAAGTAGATGTCATATTGAGGAAGAAGTGTACTGTGACACAAGAAATGGCTAAAAAGAATAGATGGAGTATACCAGGGATGTAACGAACTGTTCAGAATAATGACTGGTATGTAAAAGTGGTTTCCAACTTGTAACATGCTCTTCTCTAGGGTCAAAGTCTTCAGAAAAAGAACCTGTTGTCAAGTGACTTAAATTAGCAACACAGGGATTTTGTTCTGTACCGGAACAATCTTAAGGACTCGTGACTTCCAAAAGGCTTCAAAAATACTTGTATAGGAAAAGGTAGGATGAAATGTTATTTCTGACTTGCATCAAAACCAAAAACAAAGCCAAGAAAATACAAAGGTGGCATATTTTAAACTGATAATGGGGAGTATTTTTCCTAAGGTATGTAATTAGTCATTGAAAAATATCACTAAGACTTAGAATCTGCAAAAATAAACAAAATAACAAACTCTGAATTTGACGACATAAGTATAGCAAGAAACTGATTAGGAGATTTAGGTACTAAAGTAGTTGTTTGTTCCCCTACCCTAGCTCCTTAGTGAATGTTAAGATAATTTTTAACTTTCAGGAGTAAAATTATCTCTCTTGTGAGTGAAAACATTACCCCAACTCTCTGTATTGTAGAAAGGTTTCAGGTTTCTTTCACATTCATTATCCCTCTGTCTCACAATCATGGATTTCATCCAGTATAACAATGCTGAAGTTTCTTATTGAATGTCCAGTGTGCTTTGGGTTTTCAGTGTACTTTATTAATAGTTGCTATCTCAAAATATATACATTGAGGATATACACTTGACAATTTTTAACTCAATGACTGTGACAAGAACCCAGAGATTCTTAAAAGCTTGCAGCTTTTCCCCACAACCAACCTACGTTTTTCATTCTAGCTAGAAATGCCAGACATAGACAATTGTGCTAGCCACAAACTTGGAGATGCTGAACAGTTCACTGTTTAGTACTCCTCAAATACAAGGATGCTTATTTTGAATTCATAAAGTGTAAGCATTAATTCTTTAGCCTCTGAGTCTAACTGAAAAACAAGTACTACTGTATTATTTATAGCTACTGCTGGCCTAAGAATGAAAATTAAGAATCTCCTTAGAGAAACAGGATTAGATATTACGAATAGAAATAAACATGATGTTTTCTTTTGTCATTTCTTCTACAAGCTGTCAAGCTTACAAAGTTTAAGTTTAAAGGATAAATACATACAGTACATACAGGGAGCTCTTCAGTACAGCCGAAGACTGCTCAGATCATTGGTTTATGTTGCGCTATGTGCTGCAATAAATGTATATGTTTGGAGGAAAAGGACTTGTCCATGATGAAGATAAGAATGCAACTTGAGAAATTATATGAATGGACAGTTTGCTAGCAAAGAAAAATCAAGATTATTTGGCAAAACCAGGAACTATAGACTTGATGAAGCTCAGGAATTTTAAATACCAACAATATATTTAGGAATGACTGACATACAGACACAAATTGATGGCTATTATGCTGTTGAGAGGTTAAATGCAATGGACACAGATACAGCTGAAATTTACCTGTAAAGAGTATGAATTGAAACATAAACAATATTTAGTACTGCATTATATATGTGTTGTGTTATCTGCAGCACAGCTGAAGTATGTATGGAAATACTTCAGCACTTTCATTTTATCTAAAAGACCTTTGTGCTACACTAATGAAGAAAATTTGTGTAAACAGAAATACAGATCTTGTAGATCTCAAAACATACTATACGTGAAATCCGAAAGATAGCTAGCACTGTAGCTACATTTCTGTTCTCAGTAAATCATTGTTCAACTGATATATTTGGGACTGTGGTAACCATGCGCCTCAAAAGAGGCTTTCATTAGCTTATTCAGGATTAGGTTAATAATCCCATAAAACTCCTATTTTGAGGAATGGCACTAAAGAATAGTTCTTCTGACAAACGTAACCATAACAAGTAAAGAAATACGAAATTGCACTGCTAGTAGTTCAAGAAAACTACCCATGATGATGAGTTAAACTTCACAGTGAATGTGCAAGGTGCTCGTGCAATTTGAGCAGTCCTAGTGCATGAACAGATAAATTCTTATTTGGAAAGGAGACAGATAAGTAGCTTCTGTTATTGAAATCTACTTGCACTGTCAGTTTGTTTCTAAAGGTTTTAGAGAGAGAATCTATAAAAACGTTCTCACAGAAGGAATCGACACTTTCTGGATTTCTCTCTGTAGGAATTTTTATTCTGACCATTGCCAGGGAATCTGGTGACAGGCTTTACCTGTCTGTCAGGCAGGCTGCTCTCCTGAAGGCTCACTAACTCTCACAGCTTTGCAGAGGAGACACACGCACAAAAGATACCCACTCCTCCAGCAGCTGAACTGTAAGAACTGACTTAAGGCAAAAAAAAAATAAAGTACTGAGGTGTGATATATTTCTTTATTCCCACTGAGCACTTTGAAAAATGGTATTTTTAGTGTCAATAAAAATTCTTTCCTGTACTTAGAAGAAACAAAAAAAGGAGGCTTTTCAGGCAGACTGAGCACAATTAATGATTGATCTAAAGTCTATGAAAATCGGTGACTTCTGTTGACTTCGGAATTGAATCTGACAGGATTTAGGAACTTCACATCTACTCATGAAGAGTGGGAGGAAAATTATTACTAGTTGATCTGTCACATTAGACTATCTATTAGAATGTCATGCTCTTGGCATCACCCACGTCAAAAGAAAGGCATTTCTATCATTTTCAGAGATGATGAAAATAGTAAATGACTTCCCTAACCAGCATACCAAAGAAAAAAAATCCTAAAAAGTTCTCTTGCAGAATAATAAGAAAATCTAAGTGGAATACATCAGTGTAACTTTACTAAACAAACTGTTACAGTCTTTTTTGACTTTTTGTTTCATTGTTTTGAAGGGGGAACAGACTTCCAGGGTGAACTCTATTAGCAGCTTTCTTAACTGTTACACTTTACTACTACACTTTTAACTTTAATAATAAAATTCACCTTGAGTTTCTCTGAAGGTCATTATTTAACAGAAATATTCTCATCTCGTGCTAGGTACTGCAGAAATAACTTCCCCATTAAAATAGCATCTGAATTTTTTGTCTTTGTAAATACAGATGAGAAGAATGGTATGCCCATTAAATCAGTGTTCTAAATCTCACCGCTATGACAGACGAATAATCTTATACATGTTATTGTTTTAAATATATTTTATGTATTTACATTTAAACGTTTGACTATGATAATTAGTTTCTGGACAGACTGAACATAAGGTAAGTACTTGACTAGTTTAACAATTTTGTACTTTAAAACTTATGAGATGAGGCACAGTAGTATAGAACGTTATGATTATTTCTGCTCCTAGAATGAATTACACAACTTAACAACCTGCATTTTATCTGCAAGCTAGTTAAAACCAAAACAGACAACTTACATTTCCACAACATCGTGCATGTAAATCACGCCTGGTAACTCACACATACAATCAGCAAACATTTGTATCTACGAACAACTACTTTGGATCAAGTGAGCCAACTGATCCTTTACATAGAATTTCGTAAGCATAAAGGTACTTGCACTTCAGTCAGTCTATCCCAATTTTTAAAATTCAGCTACAGATCTTGTATGTAGCTATTTATAAAACAACATCCCTTTATGAGACAGGGAATATTCCATGCAACTAAAAGATGCCAAAACATAGAGGAAAAGAAAATTCTTACCTTATATGAAATGTATAGCAATGTAATTATTGGTATAGAATACTTAATCACATGTGTCTAAGAGAAATCACAAAAAAAAAAGGTTATTCTGATGATACATTTATTTGGATAGACTTAATTTTTAATGTATTGATATCTGACATATTTATTAAGACTATATTCTCATTTTGTTTTCAAGTAAAACCCTTACTACAGACCCACCACAAATGATGCATTTATATCTATATACTTAAATCTGTGTTCTACAATGTGGAAAACACTGCATCATTCACTATAATAGAGTAAAGGTCTTCCAAGACTACTGATGATTTCTTAATATGGTGACTAAGACTTTTTTAGTAAAATTGTGGTTATTTTTCATAGCCACATCTATATTGCCATCTAGCGTATTCAAATGGAATTGTTTAATATAGAAACCACTAGAAAATACATCTTACTAAATTTATACAAATGTACTTCATAGATATCCAATTTGAGGACTACAAACAATATTAATTTCAGATGCCTTATAATTCCGAGTCTTGATTTGGTTTAGATATGGAGCAAAAACAAATTTCATGAAATGCTCTAAGTATAGTGCTAACCCTTCGTGATGTGTAGAGATGAATACACTTCAGGATAAGTTTCCATATTTCCGTACTGCACAGGCCAAAAGATGCAAATACACACATGTGGGATGTCCAGAGGTACTTCATTCTGGAAGACACAGACAAGTTTTTGCTGACCATCTGGAGCTCTGCTAAGCTGTGTTGATGAGAGCAGTTACGTTAGAGAAATTATGAACACAGTTTTCTTGGACTTTCAGGACTCTGAAAGAACTGAGTAAAAGACTGACTTTGCACTTTGCTATGTGCTCTTGAGAACATCTCTGCTCCCAAACTTTCGAATGTTCTTTTTGGCAGAACTTTGAGAAATGCCTCGGTCTACAAGCAGAAACACACCAGGAAGAGAAAGAAGGTTCATGATCCTATCAGCTTGTGGTCAGCATATCGTACGCTCTTATCCAAATATACTCAATCGTCTAAAAAAGCTTTTAATAGAATTTTAAAAAAAGTATACCTCATTGTGCTTAATGCCAGACACCCAAAAAGAACTGTGTGAATTAAGTTGTAAGCAGCATCAGGTTTCAGTGTTATTGTGCATTCTTCCACTTTTTCCATTAACTGGACCTGATTTGAACCACTAATTAAACAGAAAAAAAAGTGTTAATATATTAAGTTCCGTAACATATTTCATATAGTAGTCTGCATTTTTAAAAGTATTTAATCCTTCTTATGCTAAAGAGCAATGCTACTGCCATCAGTCCATAATCTTCTACTCTATCTATGATATAATTAAGCCTAATACCCCAACTTGCTGCAGCATCAGGTATTTATTCTCATATCTGGTTTTCTGGAAAGGCAATCAGTTTAAATGAGCTGCTTTAGAATGAGATAAAATGTTTACAGAAAGGCATGCTTTGTTTATTGCTTGAAGTAGCTACTCCCACAGGGTTCACAGGGCTTTTGATGAGAGTGAAGAACTTAGCTATGTTTTGTGAGGCTGTGCTGATGTATCTGGATGCTACTAAAGCTGCAGATTGGAAGGAAATTTACAGAAAAAAAGTGCTGAAAGGAGTGGTTATTGCTCAATGTCACTAGTCCTGTGCATGTATGTGGAGGGCTGATCAAAAAAAAGAAGCTGCTTAAGTGTGTGCGGTTTTTCCCTGTTTTTTTGAGTGGGGGATAACTGAGGTAACTGGGCAGTGTTAATTTAGGGTCATGTTTGGGATTACATTTAGGATTACAGAAAATAAATGCCGCAGAGTCTTTTGTTTGTTTTAAAAATTGATTGACGCAGTAAGCTTTTTAAGAGGCTGGTTGAATAGTACCAAAATACCTTATAGATGACTATGACTTCACAATTATCATAACAATTTCAAAACCAGAATGTCTTAGATCCTCTCCCTCCCCCTCTTTCTCTTCCTGTTTTATCCTGTTTTCCATAAAACCTGCAATGAGTGGCATTAGTTACATGACACTTGAATTTTCGGTTAATCAAGTTTTATATCATCCCTTCTAACTTCTGCCCAGGTTGTAAATGTAAAACTGAGAGGTCTATAATGAATCATTTACTTTTTTTTTTTCAATAGCAGTTCAGTACTAATTTTATTCTATTGTTCCGTAAATTCCCGCAAATCCTACAGATTAACTACAGGAAGTGACAGCGGTGGTGCAGTTGCCACTCCCGCTTCTTCACGCAGATGACAGAAGTTCAGCACAGACTATCCTAGCTCACTTCTGGGCAGTTTGAGGATACTGCCAGGGAGATCTTTGATTGGGAGTGCTTTGCACAGGGAAAATGGGATGAACTAAAGAAACTAACATTGTTTTCTATAAAGACACCCTTCCCTTGCTTACCTTCCCCCCCAAAAAACCCCAACCAAACAGTCCTACACATACTGCAAAAACTTCAACAGCAAACAAAAGAGCTTGAAGGAATCTAGGGAAGAATGTTTCTTTGTTTAATCTTGTTACATCCTTTACATTTTTAGCTTTAATAGGAAGTTCTTATTTTGCTTGATCTCTCTATTATATGTCCTACTGGTTTTTTAGTACCTGTGGAAAGTAATACTGTATGCTGCTGTATTCAACTGTCAGTTCCTTAGCCTGTTGAAGAAGAGAAAATTGATAAAAACATGAATTATTTTTAAAACATATTTTACCTGAGGTTCCGAAAGGCAACAATTACAGCTACTACTGTCATAAGGAAGAGAACAAATACGTAGATGCAAAAAAGTAACGTATCCGAGAGTCTTGAAAAAGTATTTAATGGTAGTAAACCAAAAGCTTCTTCGCAAAGATACAGGTTAGCATCAAAATCTCTAAAGGAAAAAGAATAATCCTTGTCATCATGTATTTCATAACTTGGTGTCAAAAAGGACCAAAGTTTACTTTTTTCCCCAAACAATTATAAAGCCACAGTTGTGCAGATTATTATGAAAGAAAATGCATAACATAAACATGAGGTAAAAATCCATGATTTATCACCAGGATTTTAAATGAGAACAACCTTCAGCCTTCACTTAATGAAGTCATAAAAAAAAGTAAAATTTTAGCTAAATCATACCTTGTTGCCCCAAATCCAAATTTTGCTTTCAGGAATTTGAATATATGTTCATCTGACTCCAGATTAAGAATTTTCTATGACAGGGGAAAAAGAAAGGAAATTATATTTTAAGTCAAAAAATTAAGCTTCACACTGTAAACAGTTTTTTCATCATTTAAATGAAAGCATGAAGCAACAGAGGTTTACCGAGATAGGGTGTTCTGCAATCAAATTAGCATTCAGTTTGTAATTATAGTCCTGTGGTCCAAAGGACAACTTACTTTTTAGAATATCTATTAGGATTAGTTTCTATTTACAGATAAAGATTATCCAGGACAAGTTGGTTTTAGCTGTATTTTTAATTTCAATGACTTATCACATCTCACTGTGATACTTTTAATTTCCACAGTACTAAATTTTAACCTGTTGATATAGATCTTCTGAAGTGACTCAAAAGCAAAAAAAGCGTTACTGTCACTAATGTCTGCAGATACCTCTGTGCACAAGAAGCAAATAAAAGTGTGGTATGGTCTACAACATTTTTATAACAAGTATTCATTTTTAACCGCATTCAACTGAAAATTAGGTTCAATGAAAAACTTTGGAAATGTTCAGCAGTATCAGAATACAGTATGAATCTGTACTTGTCATAAAATCACAGGTGAGCTTCAAGTTATGAATATGTATTCGATTATTTGGCATTAATTTATGAAGTTTTAAGAATATGTTTTAATATTTATACCAAAAAGATTATCAAAATGATCTTTCATTTCTAAAACAGTCTCTGAAATGCAATGAGATTTCATTGCAGTCTTTATTTAATGATACTACTGTACATGATTAACAAACAGCTTTTAAGTTAATACATTTTCTAAGTTTCTATATTAAAAATTATTTGCTTACCTTTATGAATTTATTTATTAGGAGAGTGAAGCACAAGACTAATAGTACATGGAGGATAAGTTGCACAAGCCTGTTAAGCAAGCCGCCCTTTTTTAGGTTTTTCTAGAAAGAAGAAAGTATTAATATTTCACTACGTTTGTACTTATTTCGAACAAAAGCAACACAGACTATTTGAAATAGCTTGTCTGCTAAGTCTGATCAGGATCAGATTTGTATTTGGTTCATGTAACCAAAAATGTATACGTAACCAAGTATCCAGAATAAAGATATATTTCTTCCACAAAACTGAAGAGGCAATATCACAAAAACTCCCCAGCGTATTGATCTGGCAGAGTTTTGTAACTACCCAAAATAGCCTTCCTTCAGAGGTGGCCCCATTATATTTATACAACTGCTGGCACCCAGTGCAACTGTGGTTGTGTTCCAAGATTCCCCTAATTTCAGTAGTATTGTGTGCCTTTTGAAATACCTAGCCATTAGGTGGAAAAGGTGTCTTTTGGCTCTGTCAGTTTGTAGGATTTTGAGCAATTTTCCAGTTCAAAGCTTCAGATCTAAGAATGTTTCTTTGGCTGCTTACAGGCAATTTAGAATAGGTGCAGACGTTGTCTCATAATCAAAAACACAGTCTTGATTTTAAAAGGTCACGAGTGAGAGACAGCAGGAAAGCCCCTGTAAGTTCATATATTCTGTTTAGAGGCCGTCATCAGTGTCAGTATCAGAAAAAAATGAATTGTAAATACAGGAAGAAAAAAAAATCCCAACCTTTGAAAGAAACAATAGATTTCAGTAAACTGAATTTGACATGTGCCTAGTTCGCACAGAATATTTTGTTGGAGGCAGATCCATAAATCCAAAACAAGTCCAGCTGAAACAGGTGTAAAGTCCGTTTATACAATTCTTTTGCAGGATCCAAACTGCAGCTTGCACAATCATAAATGTTAATAGCAATCACAGAATTATGGTGTCTGATGTGCTTGGTTATGCTGTAGTAGGTGTAATTGAATTCATTATTTGATCATGCAATGTTTTTGTTGCTTTATGCTATAGTAATTCCTCTAATTAGTATTAGTAATTTAAGATTATAATGCATATAAATTACCCATTTATCTATATATATCACACTCTAACCACAAAAATATTTTGGTACCTACCTGGATTGTTCTTGCTATCAAGACAGAAGCATTAAAACTTAAAAGTAATGATCCAAGAATCATAGAATTAAAAAACTGTAGGACACACACTAGCAGCAATCCAGAAATCTGAATGATATAGAGCCATGTAACCTGTAACAATAATGAGATTTTTATGCCTATAAAACTTCAGTCACAGCTGTTTTTCTTTGAATATGTTTTAGTATTTATTTAAACATCAATTATTTTTACAAAAAATATATCGTCTTGTACTACATCATTACGCTTTGAGCCATTACTATATCCTTTCTATATTTACATCCTGAACTAGTTAGGTTAATATTTTATACCTAAGGAAGCCTCATGCTATATCAAAGTAGATGAGTTAAGCAATTGCACAGTGAGGAAAATATTAAATACTTAATATTTGGAAGATGTTTTGTATTTTCTTTCATCAAAGAACTGTTTCTGTAGCCTCTCTAACGTCTTTATGACTAAAGAGTCATGTCTCAGTGCAGTTCAGCCATCAAACATTAGCTGATTTCTCGGAATTTTTAATAATAGTTTAGTATTTTTTGAGCTACACTACACTATTATGAATGTTGAGCTGAATGCAGACACTAACAACCAGCTGATTTTCTGATACAGTGGTACCAGAACATAAATTTTACCTGACACAAGGATTCTGATTGCACAGCAGTGGTGTAAATCAGTACCAAATGGCCCAACAAACTCCAACAGTTTTAAGTAGCACTTTTGGAAAATTAACATGGAATAAGAGTGGTGCAGTAAGTCCATTTTAGTATAATTCAGGATGAAGCTGGTAATTTGCCAGCTTTTAAGGTAGCTGATTAGTCACATTAATTGCTACCTGCAGCCTACATTTGCAGACATAATTAAGAGTTTAGAAACTGTTAAATAAACCACATTTATTTTGATATGCAGCCACCATACTAATTTTCAGTCAAATTAATACAATCACTAATATTCAAGTCTGCTTCAAATTTAAAATGAAATTAACACTCTTCATCCTACTGCAACCTTCCTTAGAGCTAGAACCTTTTTCAACTAGTGTAAGCTTTACAAGGGCTAAAATAATCTCAGTAGAATTTCACAGTGACATTACATTCAAAGACAATGTTTTCATCTTCTATAGTATATTTCTGTTTCCTAAGATTGACTGTAAGTGATTCGTTATCTTCTTAGTAACACTTTTTTTCACTTTTTGGCTCATTCAGTTCAGTGACGACGTTGTTATTTTGTGGTGAATTTCAGTGTACGAAAGATAACTGCTTCTCTGGTCTATCATCTTCCCTCTCTTTGTGGTACAGTGCTTACACCTAACCTTCAAACAGGGATGCACAATAATTGAGGCAAAATTCATATATTCATATGTTATGACTTCATCTTAGGCAAAGATTTCTTGTGCTACTTTTTTTTTTATTTTTTCTGGCCACATCCAGAGGACATGCTTAAGCTGTGGTGTTAGGTCAACTGTTATGATGGTGTTTAAAAGCAATCTCTTAACAGTGCCAAAACATAGCTGTGTCTAAACAAAAGCAGAGCAAAATTAAACAACAAAAGTGAATTACATAAAGTGAAATAGTATCAGCTGAAAAAAAGCAGAAACAGTGGTGTTTTGATTATTCATTTTTACACTTGGGTTATATACACCCTCATTACTTCAAAGCACAAAGCAGCACAGTGTATAATCTTTTGCTTTAAGCATCCAGGCCACCGGTTAGTAAAATACCTCCAAAACTGTTAGCTTTATGGTAGAAAAGAAAAGTTTGGTTACTTCCAAACATGATCTTACCTTTGCTGTGGGAAGCATGTCAAAGCAGTCCAGTATGAATAATGCCAATGCTTGTATTAGCATCATAAACTGATTAAATTGCCAAGTCAGGCTAAAGAGAAACGTTGCTATGAATATAGCCATAAGGGTCAATCTCTGGAAGGAGGCAAAGTAGTTTTATATTTTTATAGTTTCCTTCATAAAAAACCAACCAAAACCCACCAAAAAAACCCCAACAAAAACCACCAAAACCACCTTAATTTCTTTTTATTTTAAATCCATTTTTAAAACATTAATATGAGTTTTCTACCTGCAATAACTGCTTGGAGGATAATGAACATTTTTTTTGAGAGTTACACATTTGTAGTTATGTCTGTATTTTGCCATTGTAATAGCACTTGCAAGAAAATGGTGAGATCTCAAATAGTTTCAGCCCATAGATTAACATGCAATATGCGTTTTACTATGCTATAAACAGCAGTTATTTGAACAAACTGAGGAGTAATGACTTAAGAACCGTTTGTCAAAGAAATTGTATCACCAATTTGCTTTTATTCTTGCAGATCAGGACAACCTCCTTGTATTTCTAAAATAAATGAAATCAAAAGAAAATCTTTAATCCTTGTGCTTTACAAGCTTTTCTCCTGCCCATTTTGTGTTAGTCTCTTATGTTTTCTCAAATACACAGTACTGTTGTCTTGTACTTTCTTGAGCTTTCTTGTTTTTTTTCAGTGCTGAGCACATGTATTCCTTTGTATTTCAACTACATTTAAATTAACAGAAGGCTCATCTGAATAGTGTTTTCAACGTTATAAGTGATTTGTGTGTGTGTATATCCACTGCTATAAATGCTTATTAAGTATTTTGTCCTAGGTCTTATAGGCAGTTTTCTGGTAACTAATTTTACTACGTCATACTTATTAGAAATACTCACTTCTTGAACAGGCTGTAAATGAGTTCTGAGTAGGTATGTGATGGCTGCTATCTGAACAGCAAAGAATGGTAGTGCCCAGTTCTCTCGTAAAGGAATGGTGAATTCTACTCGTGTAGTATCTATTCTGTACAAAACAAAGGGCATTTCATAAATCTAAAACAACTAAAACACCAACTTGTTGACAGAGAGATTGCAATGAGAGGCATCTTTGTGGTATTTGAACTACTTATTGATAAAAAAGGAGGCTCTACGCTCCAGTTCCTTTAATACACCTGCCTCTGAAAAAATATCATTATGAAGGTTCTGCAAGTCATCCATTGTTTTGGTAACTCAAATGTTGTACTTAAGCTTCACCTACTGTGAAAACTTCTCCTATGGATTAAATCTTACTTATGAAGCACAGCTTGGATAATTTAAAAATGAACGAACAAACACCCAAACAAAATCACTCCCAAAATCCAGCACGTGGTTTTCACACCACAAGTAATTTCACTTCATTTTTTGATTTGCAAAAAGCACATATAAGAATAAATAGGTATCAGTTTCTTCACTGCGATCCCAGTGAATTGGATTTGAATACTGCCAAACTGATACGGAATTTCTGGCCATTTTTTGAATGTTTTAACATAAAAATTATGTGACAGAAGTTAGTAAAAGTTCCTCAAAGGGCAGTCATTTACAAAACCTGAACTAAAAGTTAAAACCAAAAAATAATTCCCTTTTTTCTTGTGTAGAGAAAATGCTTGCTAAAA
The DNA here is from genome assembly GCF_964199755.1 of Larus michahellis. Taxonomy (NCBI): domain Eukaryota; kingdom Metazoa; phylum Chordata; class Aves; order Charadriiformes; family Laridae; genus Larus; species Larus michahellis. Next base: position 12,225,927 of record NC_133899.1, read on the forward strand.
AGGAAAGTAAACAATACATCAGAGATGCTTAGGTGGATGAGAAAAACCTTCCAAAATGGAGTTATTCAGTAGCCTCAGATGTACTTCATCTGAACAAAAAGTCTTTACCCAAATCAATTCCATGTACTTATTCTATTTGCATAAAAGATAAAAAGCTCCCATTGTTCATGAATTATTAGAAAGATGGATAAAACAAATCTGTTCCAAATATTCTGTAAATGGAAAAGATGACCTCATGTAATATACATGTGAACTACTGCACATCACATGTATTTTTTAATTACTTTCATCTTAGGAGAAAGAAACGTTTTACCACCATATACCTATAATTATTCCGTAATGGACATGCTTGCAGATAAACTTCTTTACAGCTGCTGATTAACATATCAAACAGTTTTGATAGAACTGACACTGTACTTTTATTTTCCTGATTAAGTTACAGATAACAGCCTGTGTCGCCAGTCTTAGCTCCATGCCAGCAGCTTACTGCTGGCCTAAAGCCAGTTCTTTAATTTTTCTCTCCAAATTGAGAATTCTTCAAGTGATAAAGCACTAGAACAGCTCAATTACTATCTTTTTTTCTCTGAGTCTTAGTGCAGCAGATGTCTACAGGAATAAGGGAACAGAGAAGCTGAACTTCTGATGATCTTAGGTTGTTGAGGTTGGGTGCTGGGCAGAGAGACCTGAAGGGCATATATGCAGGCGTCTTTAACATCTAAGGGATCCTAGGCTGGAGAAGCCAGGGTACATCATCTGGAGATACAGACAGACCTGAAAGATGTAGTCCACTTCCAGAGACCAATTTAAGCCAAAATTTTCTACTTAAACTTCTTGAAACTTTAAAATCCTAGCCTGCAATGTCAGCTCATTTCTGATTATTTTCTAATTATTTTGTATTATTTAAATATTTTTCTCCATTTTCTGGTTAATCAGGAGAGAGGCCTTACGGTTTCATTTTTTTGTTGAATTAATCATGCATTTGAAGGTTTAATGCCTTACCTTTGACATGAGGTACAATTTTAGAAAGATAGCATGTTTAATCTCACTTACCTGTTTGTAACATACCAGCAAGCTGCCAACAACCCTGAAAGCCACGTTCCACTAAGAAGCCAGCTTGTTACATACAGAGCAATGACATAAACTGCCTGAAGTCCAAACAAAGTGTAGATATAAAAATAAACGGGCTCTAGGTATTGCTGTAAAACATAAGAATACTGATGTTGACATAAAACACTCATGGGGGGGATTATACTTAATATGAATTAAGTTTTGCTTTTACAAATTAAAAAGGTATCAGGAATATTTCTAATTAGAAAAATAACTAAAAAGGGGAGCTGTGATTCACTGCGCAATCTTCATAATGCACTTACAATCTAAAGCCATAAATAAATGCCTACCTGAATTGGAAGAATCCTATACAGAATGCTGAGAAACACCTCCTGGTAAACATTCATTCTTTCAAGTATGTTAATTGTCCTCACAGATTCAGTTTTATTGTCATATACTAAACCATGTAAACCTTAACGATAAAGAGAAATTGAAATAGGAGATTGTCATTTTCCCCCTCCATCTTCATTTGAACAGTGAATAAATTTTTCAAAGGTATTTTAGGATCTCTCATCAAAAACTGCAAACTTTGAGTCAAGGATTCAGATCACGTTACCACTGAATCAACATGACCTTTTGAGGTCTTCAGTTTCCCTGCTTCGAATGTGGCTCAGAGTGCTAATTCAAGTACTATATATTTAGTAATGTATAAAACATTTATTTTTTTACACTTACATTCCTAGTATAGAATCTGTGGTACATACTGGATCTTGAGAACCATTCTTGTCACTACTATGAACACAGGTGATGTTAATATTGGCAAATATGTAGTATAAGCAAAATTGCTAGGGAGCAACAGTTAAGTATCTAGAAAACATGAGACTGTCATAGAAAACCCCAACATCGTGTATGACTTCCTTGGAAGCTGTTCATCATGTCACTTACTGTCCAGGTATACAGCAAAAAAAAATTGCCCCTTCCCACAAAAAGCTCATAATTCAAATTAAACGAGAAGAATAGAATTAAAGTAAGATACTAAATAAACCAGTAAGGCCGAAACCTTAAAAAATATGAAAGTTGTCCCTCAAAGTGATTGCCTTCATCAGAATGTGAAGGCGTGGCACAGAAACCAAGGTATCACTGCGAAATTTACTATGTCCATAACTTAGGGGCTCCCTGGCGAATGAACAGAATAGATCTGTCTCCAGTACAATTGTTACACCATCTTTCACAGTTATGGTATTCCCTGTTCTCAACTATATTTGAAAAACTATTAAAAATAATTTCAGCTGGCAACACAAAGTAAAACTTACTTTACAGTTTACAATACCTTGCTGGATGGAAGCAGCCTGAATCATCTGTTTGTAGTAGGAATAATAAAGCCCACATTCTGTTCTGAATGAAATTTCTCTTTCGACTTCCTGCAAGTGAAAGTTCAATAGTAAATTCACTTTCCATTTGCTTTTCACTATCACATGAAGCTCCCTTCAACTCAAATTCTTGCTGCACCAGGGAAATTAACCTATACAGTGGCTTGAGTCTTTGGGTTTGTGCATTCTGTGCAACTTACTTAGTTCAAATAAAGGTAAAACACACGGACAAATTAGGTTGCAAAGCAAACGCTGAGGTGTCAATGCCTCTGTTAACTGGGGAAATGTATATGCCTTTTGCGATTCTGATAACGTTTTGGATCTTTTACTATTTTTTGTAACATTCAATGTTTAGATAGGTGCAGTGGCCAACATCTGGACTTTAAAACTGCATATGCTTGTTCCATGCATTTAACCTTTTCTTCCAGATGCAGATATCCCACAGTGTTCCATGGCTTTGCCACCTTAAGGCTCAATTACTTTAGTGTGCCGTACTCTGGACTGCACCATAACGGCACTCTGAGATTTCAGCTGGCAGGGTATGCTGCTGCCCACTTGTTAATGCTGTTTCTTGCAGGAAGGCAACTGTTCATCACTCTCATACTTAAACTGCAGGTTAAAGCGATTGTTTACTTGTTTTTAGTTGTAGGTGAAGTTATTATTTTTAATTTTAAAATGTTCAAATGATTTAAACCAGGTGCACTCCAAACTATGCCTCTTTCTTAGCTGATATTGCAGCAGGTGGGGCCTCTCCTAGAGAGAAGTGCTCTCAGTACAGGATCTCTGCTTTGGAATACACCTCCTTTTGTTAACTCATTAGTTGTGAAGACCAAATGAAATTTAACAAAATCAGAGGCTTCGGCGACCACATTTAAACAAAATAAGACTGCATGAACAACCAATCTGAAGAGAAATAATAGGCACCTTATACAAAATTGTTTTATTATTAGTGATCCTTTTAGTCGTTTATATAAAAACATCCCAGCAAATATCTCTGATAAGCAGTGAGTTAGAAAAAGTTTATATCCAGATTTGAAACCCCATACAATTCCTGTACGTGCTGTATGCAAGTCATTAAGAAATCTAAGTGATATTTCTGAAGATAATCTTATTAATTCAGTTTTCTTTATAAAAGAACATTACTGAAATAACAGAATGTTACTGTTTTCTGAGATTTTTAGGAATGCCATTCTGGTTAATGCAACCTTGCATAGAATCCCAAGACTTTCATCTTTCTTAGATGAAGAGTCCCAGCTCTTTTGCTGGGACAGAATCAATACTATTTCAGAGCTAACATAAAGCTAGATAAAAAAAAAATGTTCCTCCCTCCTTTACTGCCCAGTATAGAATCTTATCTCAAAACATGTGTTTTATTGAAGTCAACTGTTAACTAAAGTGATATTAGTTCTGGTCTGAGAAAAATCAACAGATAAAAACGCATCTGATTCAATGTAAGTTCACAATTAAACTCTCCAGCTGCTCTACAACATACAAATCATTATAATACCAGCAGAAGAAACTGACGCTGGCACTAAGTACTAAAAGTCACACACTTAGCAAAATGAGAATGCTGGATTTTGAACGAGCTTTAGTTTCAAATTCATCACTACTGAAAAGTTTTCTAATACCAAAAACTGGCTGATTCTAAGTGCTTATAAAAAAAAAAAGAAGAGAAGAAATGTTAACATTTGGAATTTATTAAGGGGGAGAGAGTAGTCACAGAGGGGGATCTAATTAGCAAAAATGCATTCAAACATGATTAATTTGTAATCCTGGCACCAGCTGTATTCAACCAAATGCTATACTTTATGAGACAAACACTAGTGAGTTTTACATCTGTTTCATGCTAAGATAACATCTGTTTTATTCACTCACAATACTTTTCCAGTTCCACAGCAATTTATACTTTTCCTAGTATTCCATGTCAATAAAAACAGACAGACTTATGGGTAAGCATTATAAGAGCACATGTTTATCTTTCTGTATATTCAGTTTGTGAGTGTTTAACAAAGAAGTTACTGCTGTTACAAGGAGAAAAAACACTGTCCTGTAGGATATATACAGAGTTGCATATGATTTCAATTTATGCAGTTGTATCCTTATAATATTAAGGATTCAAAATAAAATACAAAAGATTACTTCTCACAAGGGCAGTACAAAAGTCTAGAGCTTACATTCCTAAAACTCTTTATCTAACTTATTCGGAATACTGAGCAAGCAAAGAAAGTCTGAGTTGAGTTTTTCTATAAATAAAGAGCGTAAGCAAAGTTCCAATTACTTTTTTTTTGACAAAGCTAAAGCACAATTTGTGTAATTGAAAATATTTTTCAGTTGTTCAATCAGAAAGATCTGAAAATCAACTCAACCATACAACTGGAAACTCAATAGAGACAGCTGCTGTCAATGTTCCTGGTTGCGAATTATGCCTTCAGCAAAGGTATTTAATCCTTGTACATGTTCTCTTGGCTGGTTAACCTCACGCTCACCTGTTAGAATGACAGGGTTCCTACTCAGATCAGACTTTTGATACAGAGTAAAAGTACCCATAACCACTCAACAGGTACTTCTTTGGAAAAGTACCATGAAAGTACTGGAGTGCCCTCCTCTTTATGACTTATGTGTTCACTTTGTAGAGTTCTCATTAGCTGTCTACCTGTTCCCCCATTTCCTTTCATCTTTCTTTTATATTCAAAATGTAAAAAGGGAAAATAGAAGCACTTCAGAGAAGGAGTCCCAGGATTCTTGTCCTGCACGTCTGAAAGTTTTAAAATTTGATATTTTTATTCTTGACTTTTTGCAAGCAGCAATTGTATTAAAGACAAACTCAATACTAAGTCTAAATGCTTAGTCAGAAGGGACAAAGAATAAATGAGAGCTCTGAAGTTTACCTCTTTGTGTTACAGTACTAATTTCCTATGTGGCCTTGGCTTACTCCTGTTCAAAGTTTCTTCAGAGTTTGCATTTGAACAAGCAATACCACAGCTGACGGGAAAGGTGATGCAATTCTCCTTCCCCCATAGCAGTCACTAAACTGCCACTGAAATTACTGAAAATAGACTAGCCATTCTATATGCGTAGTGCCAGAAAGTTTTCAGAAAACCGAAAAAGGATTTTTGGATAAGAAATCTATTTTGGCTTTCATCATCATAAACAGAAATGTTTGTTGTTTTCAAGTATATGAGAAGAGATTCAAACTTTTTTCTTCAAAATTGTTTGATCAAGATAAGGGATTATAACCACCTGCAATCCCTGCTTGAAGCGTACACAAACACAGCTTCTAACTATGTAACTTAGTGTTCCGTATTCTCATTTTTTTTGTTGCTGTTGGAATAATAATAAAAAAAAGAGAACATCAATCATGTACCTCTTTCATAGCATAAACCATTCTTTGAGATCTCCATTTTCAGTTTTTAAGAAAACAATTTTACATCTTTCTCCAATAACCATGGCAAATTTATAATAGCAGCCATATTTATTAGACATAACAACGAGAGTCACACGTACTGCAGCAGCTGAAATCAATGCACCGTTGAAAGCCATATTCAAAATGGAACAAAACAGTGCAACAAGCACAGAACGGTTATTCTAGTTGGGTGAACCATTGCTGGAAGGCACAGAGATTTATTTCCGTTTTGATATCTAATGGCATTCTAGTGTACTTAAAATGAAAACAATTATCAAATAAATTAAGCATTTCATCCATTGGGAGGCAACTTAATTGCAACTATAGACTTGCTTCTCTCAGTGAACTTTGTGTCCCTCTGTATCAGTTCAACAGAATGAAAATGCTGTATGCGTTATGTTCATACATTGCCACAAGTCCATGCCTGTTTGTACTTCAAATATACAATACCTGTGAAATTAATCAATACTTGCTTTTGGAAGGAAAAGACAAACCTAAGGTGTACCTTCAATATACATACAATCTATCTATACATTCAAAGGCAGATGAGAATGAGTACAAAACAGTATTATATGTATATTACAATGGCAATTGTTTCAGTAAGTGCCAACTATTTTTATTACAGGAGTATGTGTGTTTCTGGGACAGAAAAAGCGTGTAGTATAGGAAAGATATTGCAATGCAAGTATTCCAATTAAATATACATATTCTTTGAATAACATAATACATAGACCTAACAGTGACTTTTAGGCATCTAAAAGGAAAATGAGTCACCTGTTTCTTCCCTCTGGTTAAATTTAGATATGTGTACAGCTGCATTATTTTCCCATGCAATGATTCTAGGAAAAAACTAGTCAGTCCTGGATCTTGGGAATGGTTGGTTCTACATTGGTGAATGTCTGAAATATGTTTTGAGGTTTGCAGATTTAGGATAACATTATATAAAATTAGTATTGAATAGTAAGAGACTGTGCCTAAACTGTATTACGATATCACAGTATAAATACAATTAAAGAACTGTGTGCCAGGATTTTGCGTATTGTTTAACTGTTTTTCATTTGGTTATGTATTGCTTTGGATAAAAGGAAGATGATTATAGAGCAACATATAGTAGAAATAGTTGAAATTCTATTCTAGATAATGATCAATGGTTGGAAGAACCATAGCTACAACTCAGGCATGAGCTGGGTAGCAATGTTTTTAGAGAAAAACTGGGGAAAGGTATTTATAAAAATGATCAAGGATTTAAAAAGTGGTGGGAAGGGAAACGCAGCTTTTTGTAAATTAAATTTTTAAAAATGAAATATTCTATATTTTTGAGCAAGTTACACGACAAATACATAAATAAATGAAATTTCAACTAACACTCATATTAATGCTCTATAAAGCACTAAGAAAACTATGAAAATGACTTGTTACCTTAATATTGGAAAACCACAGGTCATTTTCATGCAGTGTAGCAACATAAACAGAAGTAAGAAGTCCAAGAGAGATGGCAACAATTCCACCAACAATTACTGAAAGTACGTTCCACAGCTTTCCACCTGTATGATCTTGGAAGAAAAATATTTCACTCTGTAATTGTGAAGCACATAATCCAACTCATTTATACATTGCCTGTGCTAGTACAGTTTACATTTTGTTGGTAACAGGACACTTGGTTTTAATAGGTCTTTATGGGTTTTTACTTTCTCATATAGCGAACTAAAGAGTATTTTATTTAAATGCAAAGTGAAATAAGGTGTGCCCTAATTAGCAAAATGTAGTTACAGTTTAAAAGCACCATGATCCTATACAAATCTAGATGAATACCATATCTAATTTGTAAATCTAAATGGAAATATCCTCCAGGCCAACTTTTTTAATTAAGGCAATGCAGGATGACTGTTAGATCACAAAATAAGAAATTAAAATCTTCTTCACACATATTAAAATGGCTGCCTGTTTTTTGGGGGTTTGCTTGTTTTTTGTAAAGAACACCATTGAAAATTCAGAAGTCTCACTGAATACCCACAAAGAGACTGAACAGCGGCCAAAGCAGTCTTCGATAATGGTGTCATGCTCTGAATTGCAGATGACCTCCTGCTGACAGAATAAGATTACAGATGGAATGCCAGGAAAGAAAGGTTGTGTTTCTGGGTAGCTCAAGCAATTTATTGTACACTTATGTTCCTGGTTTTTTTAGGTGTTTTTTTTTTTTTAAATGTTGATATAAGGTTTCATATAAATCTCAGTGATCTGGAACTATAACTTTGAAATTGCTATTTCATCCAGTGTGGGACATCTACATAATGGGTACCAAATATACAATCAATTGAACTGAGGGCTGGGCTGGATGAGAACTATGATCACTTTCATGTTTTATATATAGCCTATGTGTACTTGTGTGGAAACAACAATGTAACTTTCTTTTCATCTACCCAAATTGCATGTGTAGAAACATTTGGAATTTAGATCAAAACATCCCTTAAAATAAGTTAATTAAAAAAAAACCCCAAACCTAACAAACTTTGCCAACTTTAAAGTTATAATTCCAAACAAAAATGTCAGAATTTCATTACTTAAACAGATCCTCCAATTAAGACACTTAATGTCTCTCTTTTAAATTTACCTAGCTAGTCTGTCCTATAGTAAAAAAGCAGATTTCATGTGCAATCTGCTTATACTTAAGTACAACTCATTGGAGGTCTTCAGCTCCTTTTATGTTACCATTGATTTGAACTGGGATTTGTTTAAGAACCTACGATGGCTACACGAAATCTGATAGCGTGTCACTGATACTAAATCAAAAAGAATTGTTCTCACCAATTTAAACTAGGATTTTAAAACAGTAATCTGCAGTAATCTGCACGCCCTCTGTCTCATGCAATTAATTTTGGTGATAGCTATTCAAGCATGAAAATGTATTTGGTATATACCTAGTTCTAACCTGTGCATAGGATAGATATCAAAAGCTGAATGCTACTAAAAAGCCATAAAGTCACAATTCTTTTCATTACCCACCAGACAGAGTTTTCCCATCAGGCTTCACATTCTTCTCCTCTGAAGGCTGATCTTCAGCAGCTTCTGTGCCTTTTCCAACCCTTCTCTGTCTTACGGTTGTCATGATGTCAGTTACTTTAATTCATTATTCTTCAGTCTGACTCCTAAATGGACACATACAAGCAATGCATCTTCCTACCCAAACATTCACTTAATACTTGTATGAAATATCTGAAAACAGAATCATATTTTACTGTTGTCAGTGACTTTGACTTACAGAACTGTACTGTAGTTGAAGTGTACCTTACAAAAATGCAAGATTTTTAAAATTTATACAACTCGGTGCAAATGACTGTATACAGAACTTTGTCTCAAATTTGTAAAGACTTAAGTTCATTATTTTACATACTCTTGAACAGGTTTTCAGAACTATTCGTTATTTTGATTGGCCTCACCTTTGGCCCTTGACTCAAAATGCACACCAGGCTCCACTTTTTGAAAATGTGTAAGCCCTTCAAAGAAAAATCAGTCCTTTTAGGGTATTATAGTTGTTCACCTAAAATAGAAAGCCAGTTGTTTAAATCTTGGCTTTCAAGACATCCCGAACATGGAGACCATAACATGCAAAAATGATGCCAGAGAAAAGAAGAGCTGCCAGCCCTTCCCCTGTGAATTCCCAGGTGCTCTCTGCTCTGTGAGCATGGTCTGTATATAAAACTGCTTCAACCTGCCATTCTACATCTGAAAAAATCAATGGTGTCCCATCCTGAATGCAAAAATCTGCTACCATTCCCAGAGAGCAAATGCTGGTATTTGTGTTACCACTGGTGTAATTGACTGGTGATGGTAATACTCAAAGAAATACACCTCAACTGCACAGCTTTGTTGTTTTAAAGCTTTTGCAGTAGATTAGCTTCACCTCTTTCCCTCATGCCTGGGAAAACACACGGAGGGAGCTATGTGAGCATGTATTCAAGTCGCTTATAAACAGGTGGTTTGTAGGAAATGTGATAATTAATTAATTCAGGCAAGATGGTCATCATAACGATGCTCCTTCCTTGCACTGCCAGTCTCAGTCAGCTTCTCTTGATGCCTTGGGCCGGAGGGAACGGTTTTGGCCTAGCGCACCCGGGGAAAACCTCGAGAGGGCGCCGGGAGGAACACCCCGCCTCCACAGCTGCCTGAGGTAAGGCCGGGAGCAGGACAGGCCCTGCGGATGGAGGCCGGGCCCGGGGGGCGCGATGGGGAGCCTGGGCGAGGCCGTCGGTGGCGGCGAGAAGTCGGCCGAGGCCGCGCGAGTATGGCGAAAGGGGAAGCGGCTCCGGGGGCTGAGCAAGGGCGGGAAGCGGAGGCAGGAGGCCTGGGCCGGGCCTGGGGCCGCAGCTCCCCCGGCGGCTGGGGCGGTCCCCGCGGGGCGCGGGCAGCTCCACAGAGCGCCGCCCTTCCGCGGCCTGCGCGGCCCGGCCCGCTCAGTGGCGGCTCTGCCGGCCGCCCGTCTCCTCCCCTTCCTCTCCGCGTCCCCCTGGGTGGGTCGGTACCTGCCGGAGCTCCGAGGGCCGCGGGTCGCTGCGGCGGGGCGGCTTCTCCTACGGGCGCTGGGTGCGCGGAACCGCCCGGGAGCGGGGGGGACGGGGACGGGGCGCGGCACCTTTTGTTCGCCCCTGTCAGGCGGAGCGGAGGGGCTGCGGCAGCCGGGGGCTCGGCGGCGGGCAGGGGAGCGATGGTGGGCTGGCAGCAGCCGCCAGCGGAGGAGGAAGGCCCGGTCGGGGAGGAGCTGCCGGCTGTGGGGAGTGGGCGGGCGGAGGGCCGGGGCCGGGCGACGGCTGGGGCGGCACCTTTCTCGGCGGGAGCCTTCGGTTTGCCCGGCTGCTTTCGGGCTCTGCGGAAAAAGAAGTACGGCGGGAAGAAGGTTGTGTGCGAAAGCTGAGGCGGGCAGAATCGCCCCCAGTCCCAAACTCGTCCCTCCCCATCCCAAAAGGGTTTTAATTAGTTTAAACGTGGCTGCCCGGGGCCGTCTGCCTCCTCCGGGCGGGAGCAGCCGGTGCTTCGGGTCGTGCTGGGCTTAAACGGGCGTGCAAGATTGTTTTCTAAAATAGTGACGTAAAACTTATTTTTAGTGGTGCCTTCCCACCCCCAGTAGACGTATTTCCAAGTATATGTGAAGTGATTTTTGAATTTAAATTGTAATCCTGATCAGTAGAAGTGTATTGTGTGTTCAGTTTGTTGTAAGCTCCGTTCTATTTCTTGATCATGCAAGGGGGGAAAGACCTTTATCTCTAGCAGAAAGGTAACGGCAGCACCAGACTCTTTTCTACCTAACAAGTACGACCTACCCTTAAAATAATTCTTTGTTGTTAATTTTATCTGTAGTGTCCTTAAAGACAGTTACTCTAGGAAAAGAAATCCCCCATTAAAGTCTTTACCAGCATGCGGACTCCTAGATCCTATTACAGAAAGCAGGTTTCCCAATAATCCATCCAAATTCTGTAGAACAGGCAGGGATAGAGTTCACTTCTTCAGGGCAATATTCAGTTGATTTTCCATCACCATTTTACAGTCCAGCAATACTTAGGTGTTTTTTTATTTTTCATTCCACAACCTTGGTTCATTGTCAGAGTTGGTATTTTGAGCAAAAAGGGGCATGAAATTCATAGAAATCATGCTCGGAGCTGCCAAGCAAACTGTGTAACTAGTAATCATCCTGGTAATTCAGAGCTTTGAAGCCACTGACATTAGAAATTGGGAAACTTTTCAGTATCGGTCTTTGCACATTTATTATTTTTTAGAACAAACAATGATTTTCCTCTTCTTCTGATTAATCTCTCCAGTTAAAAATTTCTACTGTAAGTCAATTCACAACAAACTGACTAGCCATACTTATTTTTTTGAGCAACAAGGCAGGTGGTACATCTGTGGGGAATGCTTAAACTGAGAACATGGAAAATGAAGAATTATAGGCTATGCAATGGGTATTAGATTTACCTTACTCTTATCACTAATAGCATCACTGCTACATGATACATGTCGGGTCTTTGTTAAAATGAACATATGGTACACAGATCATACAAATGATTTTACAGTGTAAATAAAGGAAAAAAAATCTTGTGTGTATGTTTTTTTGTGTAAAGGAGGTCAGATAATGTACTTAATTTTCTGAGAAAAGGAGTGCTGTGGAAGATGTTTCCTACAATGGAAATTCTGTTTATCCACTACCTGTAAAGAGGCCAATGCAAGTAAAACTTACACAGAACAAAAAGTTGCAGAAACGGCTAGAAAATACAATAATTGAAGAGCTTATGCAGTAAATTTGGGACCACTAAAAGCCTGTTCTCGGTAGAATTGAAACTTGGGTAGAATCATAGATTCTTCATGCTTGGAAAGGACCTTTGAGATCATCGAGTCCAACCATACACACACAAAAAACCCCTACAATCTCTGCCACTAGAGCACGCCCTGAAGTGCCAAATCTGGATGTTTCTTAAACACCTCCAGGGATGGTGACTCAACCACCTCCCTGGGCAGGCTGTCCCGGTGCCTGACCACTCTTTCAGTAAAGTAATTCCTCCTAATATCGAATCTAAACCTCCCCTGCCACAACTTCAGACCATTTCCTCTGGTCCTGTCATTATTCGCCTGGGAGAAGAGGCCAACACCCACCTCTCTCCAACCTCCTTTCAGGTAGTTGTAGAGGGCAGGGAGGTCTCCCCTCAGCCTCCTCTTCTCCAAGCTGAACATGCCCAGCTCCCTTAGCCTCTCCTCATATGAGTTGCTCTCCAGACCCCTCACCCGCTTGAACTAAATGACAGGCTGTGTAGTGTGGTACTGGGAAGAGGGGAAGTCACAGTTGTCTTAATTCTACTGTGTTTTATGACATTGCGTATATCTAATATATTTGTATGTGACAACAAAGTTACTGTGGTCAGTTGAAAAGGCTTTCCATTTTGTGGAAATAATTGTGGATTACCTGAAGTATAAATTCCACTGACACTCCTTAACTACTGACACAATCTACGCTGTAAAGTAGTGTTACTTGAACTGAAAACAGTTTGTGTACTAGAAAAGCATTAGACAGCCTTACGCAGTGTTGAGTGTGTCTAAGAGTAAATGTTGCCTTGAAGTCATTTTAGAATAACTAATCAGCTATAGCCATAATTTTGAAATATTAATGCTTATTCATTTTCAAATTGTGGCAGATTAGAGTAAGGAAAATAAAAAAAATACTTCCCCCCCAATTCTATGTAATATTTTAACAAATCGTATTTCCTCTTGCACTAAGTGTTTGGGTGCAGCACTAGAAAAAAATGGAGTGAGAAAAAACCTTCTGCCCTGATCCTCTGTCTGGAAGTACTCGGAACAGGTGAATCTGATGCTGTTTTGGCTAGTATGTGAGGGACGACACCTGAAATACATTAATACCTGGAAAGTACCACATTACAGCATTCTTTACTGCCTCTTCTTGCCAGGCATTAGAGTAATGTTAGTGTAAAAAGCAAAAATCCTATGTTGTGAAGGAGCTACACCCAAGAGATTATTCAACATAGTCTCACTGAAAAACTGCGTTAGTTAGGCAACACGTCGGTTGACAATGAGATGTAATGTTTTTAAGTTATGAGTATACAGAAAAACTAAGGAACTTCTAGACTGATATTAATCTCTGAAAACTGTATTATAAAATTAAAATACATCAAACTGTAACAAGCAATCAGTATTACTGTATTAGTATTATAATACTGTAACTCTGGCTTTATACTTGCCAAAGCAAAGGGTATTATTTATCAATATTCTTGTTGCTCGTTGTGTTCCAACCAGATCATATGGTAGCAAAGTCTTAATATTAGTACCAAGTTACCCATAATTCCAACAAATGTTAGTCAAACATCTACAAACCATCGTGTACAGGAAATAGTTGAATGAAACTTTAAATTAAATTTCTTCATACTATTTACATTTGTGTTTTCTCTTGGATTGTCACATGCAATACTGTAGAAAGAGCTACTGTGAACTAGAAACACAGGAGGACTCGAGTTCTGCCTAAGTAAATGTTGATTCTAAACCTGCCATCCTTTTAGTTGCTGTTCAGCAGCCATGTTATGTGCTGCAAGCATGTCAAATTTCTAGGTTCTCTCTTTTTTCAACTTTTGAAGCTTGTCAGGTGCCTGAAGTTTTGCTTTTGGGCAAAAGCATCTTATTTTTACCAATTCTTAGGTTTTTTACCTAGCTAATATTAAGTCAAGTCAATATTAATGGTGTTTCACTTTTTGAGTGGCTCCGTGTTGTGACGGCTCTTTTCCAAATATGCTAGAAGGGACTGCAAAAAAAGATGAGTAGCACGGTGCATTCACTTTTCTGCAAGAATTCTAAGCAAAATACTTGGCAAAGATACAGAACAGAGTGATCCAAATCCCACTGATGTGTGGCAGGGCTCTAACCCATTTCCTCCTAATTCCCAGGAGTGTTACAGTCATCAACTGCTCTGTCAGTGCAGCTCTATCCCAACAAGCTGTGTGGCCAGAACCATTCCTGCAAAATTTGCACCGTTCAGTCGCAAACACAGTGCCCCTTCTGCTGGCAAGCAGCAGCCCCAGTCCGGGTTGGCAGAGAGGGAAGGGGTCTGATAATACACATGCTTCACAGCAGATAAGGTGGCTTGGGATACCAGCTGGATCATGCATGACCAGGTTATTTATGAGGCTCTTCTGCTTTATTAAGAGTCAGGTATTTTAGCCCAGTGAATAGGACAATACCTGGATGCCACATCCTACTACACAGACTCTTTTCCCAAGTTTTGCATTACAGAAAGTGGGGAAAAAGCTGCACCACCCAGCGTTCTGTAGCATTGCATCTAAACCCATTAGTAGTGCCAGCTTTTTTTACTTCAATGTATTTGGCCCAGGGCCATAATAGTAACAACAAAATGAAAGAAGATAGCTTGTTTATGTAAATGAAAACCATGACAATACCAGCAATGGGTACTCTGGCTGTACTTTCTCTTTTCTCTCCTAGGCCAGCAACAGCAACTGAGTTAGACTTTGGGTGTGTTTTTTTTTTTTTTGTTGTTGTTGTTTTTTTTTTTCTAAAAAAAAAAGGGAAGAAAAGCTCCAGCAAGGCCAAGAAACATGCTGTATATTTAAAATTAGGTTGCAAGATATGTTTTAGCTTATGTGATGGATAAGCAAGAGTCAATCATTTACCTGAAAAAAGGTGTGTAAGGCTTTCACTCCATTTAAATTAGGGAAAAAATTGCCACTAGCTTCATTATGGATTTTGAAAGTCGAGTTCTGCCCTTCGGTGTTGTCCCATCATAACTGCATGCAGGCTTACAGGTATTTTGACTTAACAGTCTCATATTTCATCACTACAGTTATTTTATAAAACTTGTATTAACAGTATTATAACTGTAATAACTTGATACAGGAGTGAGAAATGGCAGTAAAATATTTCAAATACTTTTTGATTTAAACAGATTCCCATCTCTGTAAACACTGGTTCAGTGTTTGAATTTTCCATATTCATGTTTCATACAGGTCAAATAAAAGTGACTAAAGTGTTTAACAAAAAAAGTTTATTACCAAAATACAATATTAAAGTCAATACGTGACAAACTCCTGTAAAGCAAAATAAATTATTCTAACATTGTACAGTATTTCAGAAGGTAGTTAAAGTACTACTACAGACTTTGCTTCATAGTTCCAAACAGTCCTCTATCAGGAACACAATCCTAGAGAGAGCTTAAGGCATGCAGCTTAATGTGCTGGATAATTTTATAAAATGAAAGTCATTCTATTTCATAAGATACAGTATCAGAATTAACTGCAGTCTTTACATGTCAGTTTTCTAAATTTTTTTTTTATACTTTGGCTATAAAAGCAGTGCCATAGTGTTACAATACCTTTTCTTAAAAAAATACATGTACCCATGTCCATGAATATCAAATGCAAATGTAAATTTCTATTAAATATATCTTAACAAATGTTACTTTGAGCACCAACTGTACATTTTTTAAAATGATTAAATAAGTGCTTCTGAAAGAGGAAAATACAATAATTCTGACTGAATCCCACTCTATTTTTCCAGGCCAAGCATAAATCGGAAAGATGAAATATGCACCTATTTGTCAGTATAGTCTAGTATGAACAAAGTTTTCTCTTTAGTAGAAGTATAGGCATTTAAAACAAAGCTGTGAGTTACAGTTCATATCACAGAATAAAATCTAATTTAAACAAACAGCAAGTGAATAGCTGATCATCTGATAGTGCTGTGACAGAAGATCCGAAAATATTTTAAAAGCTTAAAGAAAGGGGAAGACTGCAGTGTTGGTGACTTTGAAATGTGCTTAAAACCCCGTACATAACGTGCAACCAAGCCAACCATACACTTCCTAAAGCAGATAACCTGAGGAATAATTTGCTTTCAGCAAAACTAACTCTATAATTACTTCACATGCAGAACTTCTGATAAAGTCCATGGGAATAGTAAGTGTGTAACTAATGGCAAGCAGCATGGAGATAGTTATAAAAAAATTCTGTGCATATGGGAAAGAATTATGTGTTGGCATTTGTTAGGACTAATAATGGTTTTTAGAGGCAACTAACTTTCTACTATTTTATAGGAACACATGGTGAAAAAGAAAAAAGCGACAAGATGGCAAAGAACAACTGTGAATAGATGCATCCTGCTTAGTAATCCCATTGCAATGAGTCCTGGTGCATTATACCTAATCAAGGTTACTGGCTTTTAAAGTCTTGGTTCACTGCCATCTTCTTAGCTTATGAATGGATGTTTTTCACTTTTTTATCTTTCACTAGCTGAGCGGCTTTAAAATAATTATCCCTTTACACAAAACTAACAATGTGGCAAAATATTGTTTCTGTGAATACTGACTGGTAGTTCAGCATTACTACTGATCTCATTCTACCTTTAATTTTTTCAACAAGTGGGATGTCTGAATGAGAAAGTTGAGATATATTCCAGATAATGTAATATTTTCACATGAATTCTATATTGAAGGTAAAATATTGGTGTCAATAAGACTGTATGAATATCCTATTAAAAGTCTACTATCTCTAACTGAATTTGAGATCATGTAAATAAATCATGTTTTCCAAATGTAAAATCCATCTGTAGGAACATGAAAAATAACTTTTAACAGAAAGTAATGTATACTTACTTCACATATGTATTTAAAATATTTCAAATATCTGACACAAAAACGCTTTGACATTATATTCTGACCAATTTTTAAAGTAAAATGTGTACTTTCTGCTATCTAATTTATAAACAAAATAATAGATATTTAACCCAAAAGAACAAGCCAAACTGAGGAAATCACTTGAAAACAAAAATCATCAAATGTACTTAGTGCCTTTACCCTGGCCTTTAGAATTTGTGCTGCTTCATAGAGTTGTAACAAAACTTGTTTTCTTTTCCTGTTTGCTGCTTCTAGTCAGCAATAGCACAATAGACTCTACACTACCTATGCCACCTTCTTAGATTTACAGTTATAGCTTATTTCTCCCAGCAGAAATGTATAAAGTAACCATAAAATACTGTTTTTCTAAGAGTAAGTAATTTTTTAAGTAATGAGCTACTAAAAATTGGGTAACTGCATCCCCATGTCATGCTTCTGTGCATATGCCACTCATTAAAAGCAGAAATACGTGCCGGAACCAGAAAGTTGAAATCTGCCTGCTAAAGGGCTTCTTTGGAAATGCTACTACTTCACTTGATTGAAGTGTATATTTCAAACAGTTTAAGTAGCCAAATTTATAAATAACCTCAACAAAGTTGCCAGGTAATTAGGCAGTATAATAATACTCCAAACTGATACATAGGTGAATGCCTTCTATTGCAAACTGCTGTAACTGTTTAAAAAAAAAAAAAAAGCCAAAAAAAAAAAGCACTGTGATTTTAAAAGCTAAAAGCTTTAAAAGGGAGAGACTTCAATGTGTTTCTTAGAGAACAAGGTAATCCTTAATTCCCTTTATGAATCCATATTATAAGCACTAGTAAAATTTATTCTACAAGTGGCTGGATACAATTTTTGCTTAAAATATTGTTTGCCTTTTTAAAAAATACATGATCTCCTATAGGAAGATTACTCTATCTTTCAGTGAATTATTTCTACGCTTACAGCTCTGCCAGACAAATGGGGAATTTAGATAGCCAGTGGGACTTCAAAGAACTCCAAAGCATGTAGGCATTTCTCAAAATCCCAGTTTGTCCTCACCTACATCTTTAGGAATCTATGTAGGTTTAATCAAGATTTCTTTGTGGCAATTACTGTTAATATCTTGTTCTCGTTAAAAAACATTGCTCATACATACTGCAAAGTAATCACCACAAATTAAAAGTGACATATGATAAGCTTTTTTTTTAAATAGTTCTGCTGAATGTGTCAAGAAAACCATTAAGAAACAGCAGCTCATTATTATAAAGGATCTTTTACACGCTACCAGTTCAAAAGATAGCAGTTTTTTTACTTAGGATCCAATCAAATAGTTATTAGCAAAATGCTTCTAGGCTCCTCAGCTCCTGCTGGTCTAAACCGATAAAAAGGATAGCAGTCTTTGTCAAAGGATGACTTGAGCTTGGAAGACCTTAAAAATAGATTGGGGAAAATGAAACACCTATGTGTGTGTGCAAGCACACATGTGCCCTCACCCACCTCCCTTCTCCCTACCTTCCAGAATCCAGGCAGTGGAGTCTATGAGATCATATTGTAAAATTTTTATCTGTTCTGTTGCTAGTTTCAAAAAAGAGGGTAAAAATGTTCTTTGCTGAAATACATGGAAAATAGGAGGGAGGAAGAAAAAAAGCTTTTCAATTGATACAAAGCTTTCATACCTTTGGGTTTTAACATACTGTACGAATGCATTATTACTGACTAGTACCTGACAATAAAAGAAAAAAACCCCAGCAATCCTACATTCTTGGCACCATATAAAGAAACAGGTTAAAATGGATGGTTCTATTCTCCACTTCTTATATTTATCTCCTAAATGATTCATCGGTCCCTGGTTAAATATTATACTCCTACTGAAACAAGGACTCAGGATGGGAAATCACGTTTCGCTTGCAATTCTTCTCTTTAGCAAGTTTCTCAGGCAAAAATTAGCAAAGAAAGAAAATATTCACTCTAGGAAACACTCTCTCTTACTTACTGCTTCACCTAGTTTGTGCTCTGAGTTGTGCTGTGGTCCTTATTTAGAATGATGTTTATGATTTCACCCTCATGTTCTTTCATATGATCGAGCAGATTTTCTTTGTTGGTAGACTCAAAACCACAAATGCAGCAGCAGAAGAGAAGAACACAGTATTCTGTGCCAAGATGGGGTAGAGTGGAGTTCTTTTCTAAACTGCATGAGGTATTCATCAAGTTAGGTTTCTCATTTTCATCAGAACCTGAAATTTCATTTGTAGTCTGGTTAATGGACTCTGTAAAAGACACCAAGTTGTCTGAACTTCCTAGTATAGATACTGTACTTTCATCTGTGCCTTCTAATAAGGTTTTGTCAGGAAGCTGTCCTTGAAACCTGAAATAATAATAAAAACCGAAACAAATATCAAAACATACAGTTGTTGCTTTTTGATAGGAACTTTATTTTGGATCAGAGTTGGGTCCTTTGAGAATTCTAGATGATGGGGCTTGAAAGTAAATCAGACGTACCTGCTGCTTTGTGAAATTGCATCATTAATAGCCTTGTTCACTTGCTCATAGTTATAATTTTGGTCACTTGCATGCTTCCACATGTGGGACTTCAGGGATGGAGGATGGCTACATACATATCCACAGAGAGAACATCTACGGGAAGAAAGCGGACAGGGAAAAATAGAAACATTTAGAAGTTAAATTTTTAGTTTAGTATTGTATTAGTTCTTCCAAAAGGATGAGTAAACAGAGAGAAATGTGTCAGTCCTCTTCTTGGTCCCTCTTTTCAGTTTCATAACTAGGTCCAGTTATTTTGCAAAGTTTCATCCTGAAACCTAAGACTGTTTCTGAGGTCTGAGAATTTTTAAATTTGCTTCCTCTGACTTCTTAAACAACTGAATTAAAATCTTATCTGTTTGGCCTGTTAAAACTGTTTAAATACTGCAAAAATGCAATAGTTCTGATGACTGCAGAAACACGTAGTACATCAGTGTGGTATCGGGCAGGCAGGTAGTGAGCTCACTTTGCTATTGCTCTGAACCAAGCAGGAGCTGTGTAATTAGCACTGATAATTGTAATTGAACTAATAGTGTCTTTCCTGGTGTAGCATATATTAGTTTATTTAAGGATCACAGAACTGTTGAAGTTGTAAGGGACCACTTGAGATCACCTAGTCTAATCCAGCTGCTCAAGCAGGATCAGCTACAGCAGGTTGCTGAGGGCAGCATCCAGTCAGATTTTGAATATATTCACAGATAGCGATTCAGACAGGTGACAATTTTGTCCATAAAGTTTTCCATCAGCTACAGTACCACAAGACTAAATTATCTATTTTCCTGTAAACCACCGTCCTATACAGTAAAGAACAAAACCTTGAAGAATAAATTCTGTTTACATAGAGAGATAGTGTATATTTATGGACACAAATAACCCAAGACTGATAAAATCCCATAGAACTTCTTTCATACATGAACATACAACAGAGGAGGTTTTTTACAAGTGTTTTCTAAGATGATATATTAGTCATCTCAGCACGAAGGAGATGAGTGATACTGCATGACATCACTCCAGAGCAGAACAACATTCATGGTAAAGATGACATAGCTCCTTGTCTTCTGAACGAGGAAGCTACTTAGCTTAGCTACCTGCCACTTCAGAAGTCTTCAGTTTCTCAAATCACATGGAAAAGAACAGGATCAACTGAAGGTGACCTTGTTCTAATAAATTATAGCTAGGAATGCATCTCATTATCTCATTCCTCAATGAGAGTAAGATGTTTTCAGCTCAAGCAATGTGACCCCAATATGTTGCACTATGGATGAGTCTGTTAAAATGACTACTATACTAGTAAGTTTTTGCAAGTTTTTAAGACCTTTTCAGAAATATAACCTGGAAACACAAGAAGGCCTACATAAAACTGTGTTACACGCTACAATTCAGTATGGTTTTACCACTTTTCTTAATGACAGTAGGATATACTCCTTAAATGCCTTGCAAATAATCATATACAGGAAACTATTTCTGTTCAGCAGAAGATTGTAGAGTACAGCAAAAATCTCACAAGTTCAGTGAAGGCATGGTACATTACCTTGCTTATGCAGCAAGATAATTCTGTCCTGCTGGGAAACAAGAGGCATGTCCTTCTAGCTCCCTTTTCTCTATTACTTGATTTGGAATGTACTATCCTGTTTTTCTCTTTTCCTTCCAATTTGAAGCCTTATAAAGAAAATGGACGCTTTCAAGTATAGGCAAGTTCACTCTCAGGTTGAGAATCTTAATATTTCTAATAAGGCTTTTACAAAGTAATGGCATCATTAAAAATAAGATAAAAGGCAGACCTTATAGTTAATTTACAGATAAAATTAGGCCAAAATATTTTTTTTTTTGCAAAACACAAAAGATCAAAAAATAATCTTTATTCTATATGCACATGTATTCCACATGTATTATATATATGATATTTCTGCACCACTAATACAGCTTGGTCAGTGGGTTGGTAAAACAGCGAATAAAGCAACAGTTCAGTGTTTGTTTTTATCCCCTTTTAATTACAGTCCCATTTCCGAAGTGGATTAATTTACTCAGGTGATTTATAATCAGATTTACTTTGCTGAGAAAAATATCATGAGCCAAATGCTGTTGACTGCTTCAACATATAGTTCAAATCAAAGACAGAAACTCAACAGCTTTTAGCCTGATGCACTACACTTTATGATCATATAGTTAATGTATAGTTACAATATACGCAAGACATTCCCAGAGAAGCAAAATTATTTTACCATTAAATTTAGTAGTAGAATCCTTTCAATTCTATAGCATGATTTGGCCTACTGCTTGACCTATGTTGAATTATTAAACTTTACAGTTCAAGTGTATCCTAAAGTGATCTACTGAGGAAACAATTATCTTGCAGCTTTTGATAGAGTATTTCCTTGGGGACGCAGGGACCGAAGTGTGGAGGTTTTCAGTAATCTTTGGTAATACTAAGAGCACTCATCAATACTGCATGAAGTATGAGAGTAGAGCAAATAGAACTTAAGTGCTACTAGGAACATTTTGGGGGAAAAAACGCAGTGGAAGAATGCTGAAGTTGTACAAGCAGATTTTCTTGAAAAGAAATCCTTATGTGAATGTGCTTTATTTGGCTTCTTCCTATTGCCTTTTGAATCTTACGCAAAGAAACGTTCAGCATATTCCTGTTTTTTCTTTCCTTTCCCAGCTCTTTTTTTTTTTTTTTTGCAAATTAGTAGCAAACAGTTGCACATATTTGTGACAACTTTCTCACATACATATATAAAAAATGAACATATCTATGGACAGACTATTAAGGACATGCCTCACTTAAACATAATGACCATTCATACTACTTAACTAGGGCAGTGTGATGCCAATCTGGATTCTAACTAACATGTATATGCACAGGCTCTGCCTAGACTGGCCCATTAAACAAAGCTAGAGAACATTCCCGGGTTGTGGAATTTAAAAATCTATAACGTTAAATGTTAGAAGTTTTGGCACACGCACACTCCCAAAAAATTCTGGGCATGCTTTGGTAATTAACACAGTCCAGAAACTACTTGCAATAGGCAGTTTATATGCAACCACCTCATTCTGGAAAGAAAAAGCTGAATACTGTACCAGAGGGAGGTCATGGACATGTTTAATTAGCTAGCATAAACATCACCTGGGAATGCTACATCAAATCTCTTTCTGGCTGTCTCTCTCTCTCAAAAAAAAAAAATATTTACTGGAACAAAGAATGAATCTAGGAGGGAAAAGAATAGAATCTGAACTCTGCTTTGTATCTTAACATAACAAAATCACTACTATCACAGCTTTTTGCCAAATTAGGACTGTTACATACTTGTACTGTTCCATTAGCTGCACTGCCTGATGCTCCTGGGGGTGGCGCCTCATATGGCATTTCAAGCTATTCATATTTGTGGTGGCGAAGTCACATACTCGACATCTAAAGAGACAACAAGAAGTAAACTAATCTGACAATTAACTGCTAACACTATTCCAGAAATAAAAATCTATGCGAAAGCAAAGGTATCTGGAAAGACTACAGTTAAAGACTAACAATATTTACAGATGTCCAAGCGATTGCAGTAATTTTGAATTTTTGGACCATGAGAATCTTTTGCAACCCAAAAAAGCCTCCACTTTTGAGCAGGAATCACTAGGCATACAGACTATGTTCCTTTCTGATATCTACCTTGTGCACTCTACTGAAGCTGATAAGCATCATGAACTCTAAGGGAGATGTGGATGAACTTGAATGGATGTGGCCTTGATGCCGTTTGCTTGGTTGTGTTATGCAAAGGCAGAATATGACCATAAGAGCTACAGGGAACACAGTGTATTTAGAAGTGTGTCTTGTTCCTCAAGAATGTGTGTTCTGCTTAATGCAACAGCCGTGCTTCTCATGGCATTTTAAAAGCCAAACTGTCTATTTGGTAATAAAACATCTAAGTTTCAGAGCATTATACCTGAAATAGAAGTCAGGGACAACATCAACACATTGAGATTCAAGTGCCCCAAGACAAGTGTGTTGCATCATGCTGTCTAAATTTTTATTATTTTACTTATGTCACGATATCTTTGTATAAAAACAATACATAAAACAGTCCAGATCTAGATTTAGATCCCAAAATATTACACAAAATACTACCCTATTCATAAATATCAATATACTACCACACAAGCTTCCTGTATATATAACATATTGAAACAGAAGCCATCAAGCTCAGCTAAAACCCTGCATATTTGTTAGGACTTTAGTTGTTTATTTTTTTGAAATGGTAAAGTGTCCAATATTTACTAAGTCTGGTCCATAGTGTGGAACAGTTTGAGACTGCAGGATACCAAACTTGAGATTGCTCACTTTATCTTTGAAAGGACTTAATGGTGCAGTATTAAATCCAGAAGGTATCAAATCTACAAAAATATATCACTGGCAGCTACATAGTTTAATTTCCAGCAATTTTTGTTAAACAAATAATAAAATACATTTACAGCTATAAAAATGGCATCAATGTAGCAGGTTGCTAGCTGATACTACGAAAGGCTCGAGGAATACCTGTTTCAGAAGGAGAAATACCATAAATACTGGATATTGGTGGGTTTTAGGCTGTGGCTTAAGTATCCTACCAGATCTGCAGATTTGTGTAAGGGGTTTACGAAAAAATAATAAGAAAAGCAAGCCAGACCAGTAGGCTTAAATTTAGTATGCAGCAGTCTATATCACCACTTGAAAATTTTCAAGGGTTCCTAAATCAAGCACTCCGGCTAACACCAATTCAGAAAAACTACCGTATACAAGACACTCCACCGTATCTGCTGTTCCAACCCCACTAAGTAATAAATAACAGCAATAGGGAAGATTTTGAGGAGGAAAAAAAAGTCTATTTGCATTCCACGTTTTCTCTCTAAGCAAACATCTTGCAAATTTTTGCTGCTGTTACGGGATATCGTTATAATGCAGAAATTAAAAGACAACGCGTCTTCTGGGTTTGTTTATCCAAAAGAGAAAGCCCCTAGCTGAGCTTGGCATTTCAAGGTGTTGGGTTTCCAGAATTTGTATTAAAAAGAAGTGTATTAGCTCAAAGATTCCATTAACTCAGATCTATCTTCTAGCCACTAGAGAGGGACAGAGATCCACACTGAATGAGCACAGATTGAATTTGCAGGAATTTATGCAGCAACCAACAGAAAAATGCATGATTTATTTTTCTGCTGGGGACCTGAGCTATAGTATTGCATGTGATTTTAGATATCAAAGTTGCTATATAAATACATATAACATTCTTGTAGAAAAGTTATAAAACCTGATCCTAAGTGAGTGTGTTAATATTGTTTGAAACCTGTGAAAAAGATGAGGGGACTTGCGATAGGACAAAGGGCAGAATTTCGCCACACTCTGTAGAAGCCAATGTGCAAAGTAGCAATAACACAATGGAAAACATTTTGCAATAAAGCAAATCCAAAATGAACTTAAGTGTGCAAGGAGTTCGAGAAATGTATTATTACTATTGGCCAAAGTTCAGTATTACAATGTAATTATTTCCCTTTCCACATCTGAATGCTTCAAACTGAAAACAAGCAGTAGACCACTATAGCAAAAGATGGGTTCTAGAAAAGTTTGCAAATCTTAATTACATAGTTTGAGTCAACCAGCAAGTGTAGCTCCTTCAAATTTGCAGTAAAATTAGGTAATTGAAATTCTTTAACAATATCTTTAAAATTGCATGAGTAGTTAAGTAACCTTTTTAATTAAAACAAGTAAACCCAGCACACGGCATTAGCCAGCAATAATTGAGACACTTACCTATATGGCTTATCGGAGTTATGAATTCGTCTGTGATTTCGTACACCAACATAAGTTGTGCTTGTGTAGTCACATACATCACATCTATACAGTTTCTGAACTGAAGACTTACTTCCTATATGAAACAAAATCCATTATTTTAGAGAGTAGCGTCCCGCATTGTAAGAAGTTCACAGATGGTAATTTCATCCCAATTGAATTATGAAGCATTAATTAATATTTTAAAGTAATACTTTTAAATATCTATAAATATTTAATACTTTTAAAGTATCTGGACCAAACTGGCAATGGACATAGAGATAATTAGGGTAGTTTATTTACCATGCTGTTCTGCATTTCCCCTACCGTTTACTGAAATTATTAAAATTTTAGGAAAACGCATTCTTGTTCTCTATGCAGACAGTTCCGTTCTTCCTGTAGTTGGTTTAAAATCCTGTGTTACAGCAAAAAGTGATAAAATGTGGGAACTGCTGAACCCAGCAGTTTCACTGCTTTGCAGAATGAATCAAATCAAAGGAAAAGATGGGCACGGAGAAAGGACAAGTTTCCAACTGGTAAACATAGAAAAGAAAAGCAAAAGGCCTCCCAAAGCATCTAAATCCTCTTTATCATCCACATATACTCACACTTTCAGAAGGATCTGAGATGTTAAGAAAATAGATACTGTCCAGATGCGTTAAGAAATAATTTGGAACTTCTCCGAATTACTAAAAAGCAATTGTAACAAAAATCATTTTTTTCTTTCCAGAATGAAAGAGACTCTTGAAAAATTAATGGTTGCAGAGACAAAGGCTAATGACTAATTTAACATAGGAAAACGTGTGCCTGCAAGTGCACAGTTTGAATATTTTTGAGATGTAGGTGTGTAGACTTAAACAGCCCTATTCCTGCTCCCTCATTGAATAATTGAACTGATTTGGGTTAAAATATTAACATTTGGCAAGAGGGATGCTATTTTTCATGCAGGTCGTTTGCCCATTCCAGCCTATCGTGCAGCCTTCAAGCACTCCCCAAATGAGGGAACAGCAGAAACATGAAGGAACATCAAGGCTGGAGCTGTTTAAATCAGCACTACTGCCAAAAGAAACATCTAACTAAAATCAAAGAGTTTTCTTTCTGCATATAATCTCTTCACTAGCCTAAGTAATTCTACTTCCCCCCCCCCCCCCCCCCCCAAGTGCAAGTAAGGTGCTCAAGTTCATTTTATCTTTACACCAAATTCTTATTAGCTGGCTGAACAGTCAAGCCATTACTCTGGTTACATACATGGGCTTTGAAGAAACTCTGATAGAGATCCTTGGAGAATTTCTCTGCTGGGTAAAGATCATTACCAAAATACATCACCAAACCAAAATAAATATACAATTCAATAAATAATCTGTGGGAGACAAAGTAAAGCTCAAATCTTGCAAGAACAGACTTCAGAAACTCTTCATGCTCATATGAATCGTCTAGGTTGGAAGGGACCTTTAACATCATTATGAAACACATCTCCAGCACAAACCAAATCATTAGTTTGTGTTGTGAAGGGGTTTACTACTAGTAGAATACACGAGAAGATCCTAGGCGGAACAGAAAAGGGTGTATTAGCTGGATGTTTTTTAGTATATACTGCCTTAAGAACTCTGATAATAGCAGGTGATTTACTTCCCAGGCCACCCAGCTCCTCCCCAAACCAAAAATAACTCCCCTCCCTGAAAAATATAAGTTCTGATTTCCCAAATGGGATCCCTCTAATCTGAATCCTGAGGAATTCTTTTAAAGGCTGGCAAAGGTCAGGAGCACTGAAGGTCCATGTCCCATTGAGAGGATGGTCTGTATGCCAACGTTCGACTTGCAGTCAAAAATTATTTTATACTTTTTACTTTACAACATGACAAAGTTCTTACTCTTCTAGCATTCTGATATTACTTCCATATTATTTTTTATATAATATGCACCCTTTGCAATTCAAACTTGAAGGAAAATATACCAGAATTTTTCCTACTATATGCTCATATAGCTTTTTAAAAAATTTGTTAATTTTTTTCTTTAATGCAAATTATCAAAACAATCTTAATCATATACTTTGAGACTTTGGAATGTATAACTCTACAATTGTTCTTTTATAAATGTACACTTATGCAGAAGACCTCAAATGAATACAAAGACACTTACTGGGCTGCAGTTCTATGGGAGAGCAGGGGTTGTGTGAAGGCTGAGCTATTGCATGCTCTACTTCAATGTATTTTCCATCTTAAATTCTGCAGCTTTAGAATAAACTGCTTCCAAATGTATTTTCTGTTACAAATTTGGTATTTTATTGGGCAGGCAGCTTAAAACAAACAGTATCTAATGAGATTTTTAAAGCGTTATGCAAACATATTTCCTATTGCATAAGTGGCTAACCACCCAGTAGCACACACTTAGGAGCAATTATTTATACCGATCACTACTTTATATTTATTCCTTCAACAAAATGCACATAAATTATAATATATCATATAATCTCTGGCTGTAGCGAAACAACAGTCGTGTCCTCCACCCCCTCCACTGGCTTATTTCTTGTGGGTTTGAGGCCTTTTTTGCTTTCTGGATGGAGGATATCAGGTCTCTTAAAAGTGAACATGGAAATGACAGATCTTTGTTCTAGCAGCAGTAACAGGTGCTCCTGTAATGCTGCTTATTACCCTATTCCTTCATTATTAGACATTTACAATCCGATCATATCCAGTGTCATAATGCTGCCTTTTAATTTATTGTACAACCATGATGAATAAAGAGACTTTTAGGACTAACTATTTCATAAACAAGAGATGAAACTGTTCCAGCTCAGGCATCTTTCACATAAACAGATGCTATGCCATAAACTTCTTTGTTTTGTGTTCCTTTATAGGGATGACATCTGTTTGACAAGAGATTGCTGTACTGCAGTGGTGTTGCAATTTGATTATAAATTGGTTCTGAAATAATTTAAGCATTCCACAGTACGAGTTAATAAAAGTTTAAAAGGAGAACTGTTTTAATTCAAGCCACATTACTAAATTTTATGTGGGGTAAACAATCAATTAAAGTGCACGGCTGTAACACTTTTATAAGATAATAACGAGCAAAAAATATTTTAAAAAAATCTCTAAAGTAATTAAATTGAAAGCAGACAGGGGCTCCTCCTTGATGGAAGTTAAGTTACAAGATCAGAACATAAACTCTAAAACTACCTTATTAAAACATACTATTTTCAAAAGCAGATAGGCATCTTGATTTTCAGTCAGCTTAACAGGACTTTAGCTCAAAAGGTACAGTATTCCCCAAAATCTGACATGTTTCAGGAGTTAAAAGGTAGTTATTCCTCTATCTGGCCATCTTTAAAAATCTTATTTTAAAACAAACAAAACATTGTCAGAAGTAATAGCCCAAGCTGTGCTCACAGGTATTTGTAACCAGCTAAACTAACAATATTTTATTTCCTATCACTCCCATTAAAACATTCATGCTATTTCTTCTGAAAGAAAAAAACCAAACTTACTTCACAGGGATCCCACTACCAGCAGACCCTCTCTAGCCCTTCTTCTGTCTCCCCCTGACTTCAGATGGCTCTCCCAGGCTTAGCTCTTAGGGATGTAATAACCACTACGGATCAGTTTCCTGAATTTAAATGCCTTCTGCATTGATGAGAGCAAAAAAGGAGTCGGGAAGGGTCATTTTACCTGAGGGTGATGAAGTAATTAACTTTCACATTTCTAACTTATATACTGAAAGCCAGGAAAAGAGGCAACATGAGCTAAAAGAAGTCAAGAATTGAGGATCTCATTTTATTCTGACATGTACCATGACAAATCATGAGTGGTTCAACCCGTCCGCCCTGGCTCATGCTGGTTAGAACCTTTTTTGACAAGTAGTTGCATCGATGTCAATGATTACTTTCACACTCACTGATCAGCTGCAGTGGTGAGAGTAGAACCCAGAAATTTTAACTGCAGTCTAAGTACTATTACAGTGTACGTTTTGCTATCTAAACAAACAAGAGACCATAGTTAGGACAGAAAAGAGCTATGTGCACGTAATGGAAATACTTCAGCCAACAGTTTTTCAGAGGTGATGTAATTACCAGTATTTTTCCACAATGCTCTAAAATTGAAAAATACTAATAATTACAGTGTTGCCTTCATAATAAAAATGCTGTAAATATTTTCAGGAACTTTAACTCACCAGAGAAGAGGATGCATTCAAGTGCCAATAATAAATACTGGGCCTCCAGGATACCCAAAGGATTTTAAGACCACATTTTCTCCTAAACTTCAAAATTTGGCTATGTTTTACCCTATTTCACTACCATAACACATCAAAGGTTTGGGTTTTGTTGTTGTTTTTAAAACAAACACTACTAAATTATAAGCAGATACAGAGTTAAACAAACATTTAGAAAATGCATACCTACGGTTACCCCGGCAACTATTACAGATACAGGTTGCATTTCTAGAATGCCGTATGTTTGCTTCTCTAGGGCTAAAACAAATGACTCATTTTGGACATTACCGTAACTAAACAGAAATGTCTAAACACAGAATGGACGGTATTGTATGTGTATGCTGACAGCAAGCTACGTTACCACAGTAAGTTTAAAAGAGGCTTTATTTTGTTTACTGTAGGTGGTTCAGAAAATACTGTTGCTGCTGAAGGAAGGAGAAAAAGATTTTTTTCCTAAAAATTCAGAGTAATACTCCATTCCCATTGTTCTTCATAAGAATAAATACAAGGTCCAATTACAGGGGCTAGACATGTCTTACCTACCAATAAATGCCAGCAAGATCTCTCAAAACTGACTATGGTAAGTTTTTGACACTGAAAAGAACATACAGTTATGGTTATGAACAGGCATGGAAACGTTTCAGCATGAATGAGATCTTAAACCTATTTTATACAAATATAGCAAACAGAAGTAATGTTATGAGTGACTGTATTTTCACGTGTAAATATAAACGGTACCTTCTCTTTCGTCTACTCCATTGGAAACTATTAGTTTGTTAGATGTAGCTGTTGAAAAGATATCTGGAAGACTGTGTTGTTCTCTTTCATGATTTCGCAGTTGGCTCTGAAAAAACAAATTTCCATGTTTAAATATACGTTATAAACATACATTGGCCACTTAAAATATTGCAATAATTTGTGACATTGTTACTTAAGTTTTAATGACAATTGTTATAAAATGTATGTTAAAAAATACACAGATTATGCCTCAGGTAATTTTACTAGAAACAAAACAAAGTAAATAACGTTAATTAATAACATAAAGGATAGATGAGAGTGACTGAGAAGATTATATGATTTGTATTTATTTAGAAAATAAATTTCCTTCTTCCTCCATTCCCATAGACAAGTGGCAAACAGTTCTTCCTCCAGAATTATTATACTCCAAAAGCAATACTAGATTAGAGGTTAGAGGATGGCTTGTGTGAAAATTGACTCAATTTTCATATTGCCTAATGATTTAAGAATATGTTATTCCTGTTTCTACTTGCCTGGGGCGGAGAGGGGAGAGAGAGGCCTTTTGCTACCCTACTTGTACATTTTTTCAAACTAGGAGTAAACAACAGTAAATATGGGAAAATTTGCAGTACCATTGCCTACAAGAGTTTCAGTTGTACAGCTAGATACTATCTATTCTGTAGAGTACTGTTCTGTAGAGTACTATTCTGTAATGAGTACATAGGAACACACTCACCAGCACTAATGCTTAAAATAGTAATTATAAAAATAGCAGAAGTACATTATTCTGCTCTGGTGTGTAATCTTTCATATCCAAGTTCTACAGAACATCCAGTCCAACACAACAGCAGTGGAAAAAAGAAAAGAATTTCTGCTTCGAAATGTCTCATGGTACCCCCAAATGTCAGTTATTTTTGCACACACCCACAACTAGCAGGCGTGTTTGAACATTCTTTTAAAGTTTCAACTATTAAGTTCTCTGATGATTCCATTTCTTCCTGTAGTTGCTACAGGAAGAATTAATAACAATATACAATATAATATAATAATAAATACAATATAATATAATAATAAAATATAAGAATTAATAATAACTTATGTGAGGAAAGAAGTTAATTTCAGTGGGTAAAGCTGAATAATTATAGCTGAATTGTATATTTGGAAAGGTCTACTGGCAATAACCTCCAATTGTAATGACAATGAAGCCCGGATGTCAGCCTGAATTCAGTTAGAAAGAGGGATCACCAGTTATTAAAAAAAGTAGCAAAACAGGTTATTTAGCTATTACAGACAGGCACAGGAAAGAACTTTACCTTATAATGAAAGGATTCTTCACATTGCTTGCACTGATACATTCTTGTTTTGCAGTGGTTGATCATGTGGCTCTCTAAATCCTTACTGTCGTCAGCGATGTGTTCACAGATAGGACACTGGTAGGGCTGCCTCTGACGATGGACTCTCAAGTGTTGTTTTATGTACCCCTTATTACCACTGCTATAATGGCAGAGGCGACAGCGGTAGGGTCGATCTACGTTAGGTATATATTCTACGAGGTTACTCCCAGGAATATTTGCATCATTTGCATTTTGGCATTGTGCGTTGTCTTGTAGTTCTTTCAAAATGTCATCATCAGAAGCATTCTGATCCGTCCTCTCCTTCAGTTTTTCAATGACAGTGAGCAGTGACATACTGATGCCCATTTTAATTGGTGCTTCTGATAACTCTGGCCTTTCTTTCTGTATCTCGACTATTGCACATTCACTTTGGTTTAAGCCACTAAACTCCTCCGAAGGATTCTTAAGTGAGGACACCACTTTAGAATGAGCCATGCATGGGCCATCAGCTTCTCCCTGCCCTGCACCTGCATCCACAGCGTCCTCCCCAGTCAGAGTCCTGAAGCTAGACCTTGTTAGTTCTGCAGCTCTGATAGGCATTGTAACAAGAGCTTCTGCAGCTAATGAGTGTAGTCGTAAAGACTCTGAATTTGTCCTTCTTCGTACAGGAGGTGCATTTTCATCAGTTGTTATGCTTTTATTAGAGCTTAATTCATTATCTTTCTTCTCAGCATTATTCCATCCTATTATTACTTCTTGGATGTCATCTGAATTATAAACTTCATCAGGTTCTTCACAGGTAACACGGGACTCCTCCGAAATTAATTTTTTTTCTGTTTCAATGTCAGTGTTCATCAAGAAAGGCTTTTGTAAGACACTTTCTTCAGCACCTGGCAAACGCTCTACTATTACATTAACGTGACCCTTTTTATTTGGACTACAATTAATGATTTTCTGTGCTGATGAAAGCAGGCTATCAGCCATCATATTATCCTGTTCTGTATCTGATACAGTCTCCTCCAAAACCTCTGCAGTACGAGAATGCACTACAGACTGATTTAACATCTCTTCCTCTTTTACATTTGTTCCTAATGGCGATTTGCATGACAGTTGCTCAGAATTGCAAATCTGAAGCTGAAGAGAAGGTTCACTATGGATATCAAGTTCATTGTTTTCCAAAGAAAGAACAACTGTATCCACGCTCTGAGGTGTGTGAGTTACAACCATGTCTGACAAGTTGGTAGTTTCATTTTCTTCCTCAAATATAGGATAGGAGCAATCAACCTCACCCGCATGCTTCCAAGCGTGCGTTTTCAACATTCTTTGCTGACCACAGGTGTACCGACAAATTAAACACCGGTACATGCCATACTGCTCGTAAGTATACCATTTTCTCCTGCCCATTTCAGGCACATGAGTAGTAGTTATATCTTTACATTCCAGATTTCCTGTCTGATCAGTCCCTGATTTGACACTTCCTTCCACTGGCCCTTGCAAAAATGAACGAGCGACATTTACGCATTGCTGCACTTTTGTCTGGATGCTATTTTTACTGTCATTCTCATGGTGATTTTGGAAGTGGGATTCAAGTTCTTCTTGGCTTTTCGAAGCAAAATGACATTCTGAGCACATCAATATCACTTCATTTTTCTGCCCATGTTGCTTTATATGTTCTTGTAGTGTTAAGAGAGAAGGTGATAGAAACTTACATAGACTACACTGGTAGCATGTCACCTTTTTTTTGCTTTGTGGAAGACATTCAGTCACAAAATAATCTGCTTGTAACTCTTCAGTCTTTTTAGTCGCAATAACAGATAGCTCAATTGCTTTAGCAGGGATTTCACAAAGATCGTCTGCATCAAAGGACTGGGCAGAAGCATTAGGATGGGAACGCTTCTTCCCTATTAAAAGGCATCTTTGTGACTTTTCACTCTCAACTATTTTGCTTAGTTTCTGGATAACATGGATTAGAGGATCGGTTTTACATTTTCTCTGATCTTCATTGTTCTGCAGTGTTGGGCCAATCAGTGTTTCCGAAATCAGCACAGCTTCCTGTTCCCCAATATTTGGCATCAATACTGCAACGCTGCTTCCTTCTTCCATAATACCTAGGAAAAAAGGTTTTATAAAATATTAAAATTTATACATGCACGATACTAAAATTACAACCCAGTACGATTTAGATTTCTCCCTCTACTAAATGTGGAAGTCTAATGCCACTAACTTTATAAAAACTTTCAGAATGGCTGAAGATTCTGAGGACATTTAGTGGATTGTGTAGATGCTATTCAATACAGCTGGACAGAATAATTCCAAGACAGCCTATAACTGCCTGCCTGCAAGTTGGGCAAGATAAATATTTTTCAAGTATAGGCTGATTAGCACTGTTACAGCTATTGTCTTTTTCTTTACGAGGACTATGCATTTGAATACTAGACACTTAAATATACCAATCAATAGCAACTGGCATATTTATATTTAAAACCCATGATATGATATGAAAATGTATTCCTAACATAATTATTCTGATACACTGATGTCTCCTAAAGCAAATGACAATTTGCAACAACAGAATTTACAAAAATAAGGTTTATTTTTTTTCCTTTAAATCTTAGGAGGAGAAAGTAATTCTGGTATTTACTTGCATTAGTCATTTCGCTATGACTATATTAAAGACCATTCAAATGTCGCTCTTCTTATTATAAATGTCATTCTCTAGAAAAAATACTAATCGTAGCTTTTTCTACAGTTCCTTACTTGTAAGTAAAATCAATTGGTAGTAAAGTTATAAAGAGTAATTTTTTTCTGTTTTGAGGGAAAGCTAAAGGCAATAGCTGTTTCCACTTACACTTCCTTTAAACATATTTAACCATAAACCACAGGCAATAATGTGGTACTGTTGGAGGTTAAATTAGAAGCCAATATGTGTACATTTACATGAAAACATACTTTGTGATGTGGGCAAAGCTGTGGGGTGAGGGGTGGAGGAGCCGGACAAGAAGTCTTACAGTAAAATTTACTTCTGAAAAAATGTCTAAAAAAGAATCTATTCAAGTTCCACATATATTTTATATACAAAATGTATTTTTATACTCTATATATAAAATTTAGAACATAGAGATGCCAGATATTTCTTTTATCAGTCATCCTTTAAAATGTATCCCAAGTTCTTTCATGTGGATTTTTTTTTTTTTTTTGAAAGAAAGATACACAGGCCAATCCAACTTCCAGAACTGGTCCTGAAGACCCACAAAATCCAGTCTTTTCTACTTATGGATTTAGTATACAACAGTATAATGAACAGACATTTGAGAGTGGGTCTGGTGGTGCCGCTTTCCCACCGTAGAAAAATTCTGGGCAGAACTACTCAAGTTGCCTTTATTTGCTATTCGACTTAGAGTCAGAACTATTAATATAAGCAATGTTAGTATCATTCACACTTCATATGCTCATGTAAAATATTTCAAGTTGAAAATGCAGCAATTTTTGTAAATTCTTAATCATTAAGAATGACAAGGTTACTCTCTTCAATGTTATTATTTTTCAGTGTTAGTTTGAAGAGTATTTAATTGGTAATGGCTGAAATTCACGTTAAAATTGAAAAATTAATAAAATACAAATAAACCCATAGGGTTTATTTAGGATAACTAGAAAACTAAGCTACTTAAGGCCTTATGCCTTTAGCTGGATCTATGTAAGCAGATTAAAAATTATCAATACTGCACTGCAATAGTAGATCAATTGTAGGAGACAAATAAAAAAAAATTTAAAACAAAAAAAGTATCATTTTACGTACAAGTATGCCAAACAGGCTGCTTATTCAATTCAAGTTCAGTATTGTCTTATTAACAGGAATCAATATATATATCCACAGAGTTAATATTAAACTAAATCATCCAAGTATTTAATTTTTTAAATATAAAACAGTAGATGTCCCGATGTGCATTTTCTGCTTCTATTTCTATGGTGTGTTTGGCACATTATATTGAATGACTAACTCTCGTCTATGTGGCTAGGAAAAATTATACCCCTTTCATGTAGTACCTCCAATTATATATTAAATTAGAAGAAGTTTAAGGTTATTATTTGAAAACCATCCTATTTATACAAAAATACTTAGCTGTTTGTTTCATACTGGCTGTAATATGTTTAAAAAACATTTATGAAAAGTAAAAAAAAAAAAAAAAGTGCTTTTTCCCCTGAAAGCAGATTTAATATTACGTGGTGTGCTCAAAGGAATAACGTCTACATGAAATATTTTCAATTTGAGAATGAGTTAAGGAAAACTACAAGCACATGGTGCTACTTACTTATACTTCATACTTTTAAAACTTTTTAAGTAATGCTAAAAAGGCAAATATTTTCTTTTCCATTTTCATCTGAAAGCAGCACAGAAACTATGAGGAAAGATCCTAGGCAGACCATGAAAGATATGCGCTGCCACATCCTACTGCTATGTCAAAAATGAACACAGAGAGAGTACTTTCAGATGTGCTGATCTGGGATGCTGGTACCCAATGTAAGCTACCAGATGTGTAACTGTGCTATATATGTGTTCTGTCACTCTCTGTTCAGAGTAAGTTTAATGCTTACCGCTGCAGACTGTGGTTTTTAGAGGGATGATAAGAACTGTAGACACGTATCTGGGTTTTAATAACTACACAGCTTTCACTAAGAACAAAGATGATTCAATCTCCCATGACGTAAAACTTCAGTCTGGCAGATGGCTCTGCCGGCGGCTCGCACCCTTTTCACAGCCCACCCGGTAATTAAAACCGGGGGTCTGGGGATGACAAAGGGGCCCGAAGGGGACGATCCAGACCAGAGGGAAACGCCTCTGCGCTGGAGCTGCCCGTTCCACCCGTGCCACCCGCCCAGGCCAGCGGCGCGGCAGGGGCGGGCAGAAATGTCCCCGGGGCTCGGAAAAGTCAACCGCGGCTTTGCACAACCGCCGAGCCTGGGGCGGCCGGTCTGGTCACACCGCGGCTCCTGCGGGCAGCGAAACTCCGTCAGCGGCAGCTTCCCGCTGCCGACAGCCGCCGCGGCACTGCGGGACGCCCCTGCCCTTCCCTGCCCTCCGCAGGTCGCCGCTCCCCGGGCGGCCGCCGCTTTGTACCGCGCAGGTACTGCGGGGTCGGCGAGGAGCCGTCCCGCCCGGGAGGCTGATGCGGTGAGGAGTGCAGGGGAGGAAGGCGGCGGCGGCCGGGGCCCGACCCAGGGGAGGCTCCGCCGGGAGCCGCATCCGCCGCCGGCTCCGCACATGGGCTGCGGCGCGCCGCCCCGGGGCCTGCCCGCCCGCTGCCGCGTCCCGCGCCCAACCGGCCGGCCGCCGGGCCGCCGCCGCTGCCCGCTCGCCCCGGCGGCGCAGAGGCCCCGCCCCACTTTTTACCTGGGTTCTTTTTAATGAAAAAACCAAAAAATTTTCTTTCCTCACCCCTGGCCACCGCTTCAAGATGGCGACGATGGAGACCGTATCACGTGAGCGGCGGGCGCCGGTCAGGTGACTGACGGGTGGACGCTGCCGACACGCCGCCGCCGCCTCCTCGCCGTTGCCGGGGAGACGAGCGCGGGCCCTGCCATGGCGGTGCCCCGCCTCCTCCCTGCCGCTGCCGCAGGGCTCGTCGCGTCAGGCGCCCGGGCCGGCGGTGCTGAGGCGGTGCTGGCCTGCTTCACCGCCGCTGGCCACCCTGGCTCCGTCCCGAAGGCGAGGTGGAGCCGTGTCGCGGTGCGGGTGTGCTCCCCGGGCCCTCTCCACAGAGCGCTGCCACCGGCCTCCTGCAAGGGCGGTACTGATATAGGCGGCTCCATCAATGCATTTATCATCTTAACTTAAATCTCCACTCAGCTCGGAGACCCAGCGGCAACACACAGCCCCTCATGGTGGCCTAGTGCGGCTGAGCTGGTGGTTTTATTCGAAGTCTCAAAATAAGTGGTGTTTACCTCGCAGCTCCTGTGCTCAGGTGGTCTCCTGCCTTTGTCAGTCAGGAGTTTGTCGATATTCCAGTTTCCAGTGCCAGGCCAGGCAGCACGAAGCACTTCAAGCAGTGGTACGGTCTCCCAAAAAGTATTTTCTTTCAGCACAGTTTTCAAATGGTAAACACATGTGTGGTTAAAAAAACCCAACACAACAAGCCCCACATTTTGAGTCTAAAATGGGAAATCATAGAATTGTCTAGGTTGGAAGGGACCTTTTAAGATCATCAAATCCAACCATAAACTCAACAGTGCCAAGCCCACCACTAGACCACGTGCCTAAGCACCACGTTTACCTGTTTTTTAAATTCCTCCAGGGATGGTGACTCGACCAGTTCCCTGGGCAGCCTATTCCAATGCTTGCTTTTGGTGAAGAAGATTTCCCCAGTATCCAATCTAAACCTCCCCTGGCGCAACTTGAGGCCATTTCCTCTTGTCCTATCGCTTGTTACTTGGGAGAAGAGACTGACCCTCCCTTGCTACACCCTCCCTTCAGGGAGTTGTAGAGAGCGAGAAGGTCTGCCTTCAGCCTTTCTCCAGGCTGAACACCCCCGGCTCCCTCAGCTGCTCCTCACAAGACTCGTTCTCCAGACCCCTCACCAGCTCCATTGCCCTTCCCTCGACACGCTCATGAATCTCAATGTCTTTCTTGTAGTGAGGGGTCCAAAACTGAACACAGTATTTGAGGTGGGGCCTCGCCACTGCTGAGTACAGGGGGACGATCACTTCCCTGGTAAAATTATAGGAATTTTTTGAAAGTTCACTTCTTCCCACGGCTGAGGGTTTTGTTCATGATTGTATATTGTTTCATAGGGATAAGAGATGTGTTTGAAATATTGGCAAATCAGGTGTTACTCAAGAGGTGGATTTAGCCATCCTTTGAATAGGCATTATTTCATCTCTAATTTTATTTTGTTACTTTAATCCCTTGAATTATGAAGCTCTGTTTAATTGTGTGAAGTTCTAAGACACTTCAAACCTTATTCTACAGTTTCTGTCTTGGTAAGATAACTTTGGTAACATTTTGGTAGGACTTTTTTTAAAAGAAAGTTTTGTGGTAAAAATGCAAGGATACAACCTATCTTCTTAACACCTACTAAAATACATTCAATTTAAAAAAAATATTGATGCTTCATAGTAGTCATAATGTAAAATGTAGTAGCAGTAATAATAATAGCAGCTTGTTTCATCTTTTTCTGCCATATTAAATAGAGGCTTTTCATAGAAATGTGATTTTGTGGACCCTGTTCCTTTAAAAACTTAGTTTCCACTTCTGTGTTTGCCATAATTTAATTAACCAGTTCTCTGAATTTAATCATTCTTGTAGATACAGAACTCTCATCCTCCTTTATCCAATCAAAATATGCTAGGACCTGATATGTCTGGATTAAAAATACTGGGTTGATAATGAGTAACAGTCTCCATATACTCTGTTATTCTTCTCTGGTGTTAATTAAAGCTGGACTAAGTTAAAGATTTCATTCTGCATGTAAATATTATTGTACAACAAAAACAGATTTAGATTTTACAGTTTTACATTAATTTGAAAGGCTTCTTAATTCACAAAGTTCTTTTCGTATTTTTCATTTTCATTGCTTTCAAGTTGAAGGAGACATGAAACCAAATGAAATTTGGGTAAGGCAACTATCCCTGAGTGGTAGAGATGAGACACTTGTATTCAGCATATTGTGTTCAGAATGTTGATGTTTTTGTAAAAGTTTATACAAAATTGCATTGTAATTACTGTAAATATGTACAGAATGTCAGTGGCGTGAGTTTTATGGTAAACATTATAAGCTTAATTTAAAAGAGTAATGCAGCAGAAACACCAACTAAATTTAGAGTTACATCAGCAAAGATGCTATCTTGAAGTAAATACGTGCAAAGTATACACACTTTTTTGTATAAACTTTTAAAATAAGAGAAATCTGTATATAGTAACTTGCCTATAAGGTGTCTGTTTATTCTTTGTGGCCTCAAGTCTCAAACTCTTTCAGTCATCAAGATTAATGATTGGGCTTATTTTCATTAATGACTTGTGCAGTGATGAGTTACTTAGTTGTCAATAAAAAATTCAATTTAGCCCATGAATTTTCTACACTTTTGTGCCTGGCTGTTCCAAAACCATTCCAAAAGCTTTATAATTTTCACATTATTATAATGTATTATATAAATAGGTTTCCTGAATCTCCTGAGTGGAGATTAAATAAACTGCTTTCTCTATCGTGAGATAGATCCACCATAAAAAAGTGAAATTTGCAGTAGCATTGCAACACTGTTGGCAACTAGGAATTTTTCTGTCATCTTTATAGACTAACTGCAACACATGGGTCTGGACTTACTTTTCTCATTCTTTTTGGTTGGCTTTTGCTCATTAGTGTGTAATCACTCGTAGTTCCTTAACTTTATCATACCATTGACGCAGAATTCACATATGATGTTTATTCACAATATAGTCTTTCTTGGAACTGCAGAAACAGTGTTCTGCTGACCAACATGATATATCTAGACAGATAGATAACAGATACCTGTGTTTATATATCTGTATTAATTTTCACGTCCATGTTGATGATCAGTGTTTTCTACTGGCATATTATGAAAGAGCTGTAGAATAGCAGTCCATTTCGTATTGTCTGTATCTGCGTACTAGGTTTGTCTGCTCACAGCTCTTCTGTTTCTGAAAAAAAGTGTAGGGTGCATAAAATACAGTTGATTATCATATGAAAAATAAAGTTTTGTGAGGTTGTCAGTTACAAAATGGTGGAAGAATTTACATATATTGACATAGGTGCATATATACTCGCTACTTTGATTTATCAGGCTGGTATCTCGGGAGTCCTTACTGTGAAAGGGACTCTTACAGGGGACATTTTGACCCTCTAAATATAGATGTTTGCAAACCTGGTGTATAATGTATGAAAATACAGAGCATGAGAGAAGAGTGGTAAGAACTCTATATAGGAAAAAAATGATACCGTGTTATTAATTTATGAACTAGGACTATATTCTGGGAGAAAATATTGCAGACAAATTAAGAATTATTCAAAGTACAGAAGAATTATACAGGGAAGAACAAACATTGGTTCATTTAGAAAGACGATGCAATAGAACATGGTAGATACATAAGGATAATAAATGGTATAAAGAAACCAAATTACACTTTAAATATACTTCTCCCACGGTTAGACTAATTAGATATTTGGTGAAGTTGAATGGTTGCGCTTTCAAAAGAGGTACAGGGAGTTTTAGATTTTTATCTTTTTTCTTATAGATATATAATTAACGTCTGGAACTCATTGCTACAAGATATTGTAGAAACCAAAAACTTTGTAAAATTTAGAAAACAATAATTAAATTTTTGTATATATACAGAGAGAACATGTACATCTGGTCCAGACAGAATTAGAGATGTGTTAACTATATGAAATGTCTATGTTTTTAGTATTGAGGCAAACATTGGTAGGAGTTACGAAGAATCTTCCCTTGTGAAGGGGGTATATGATGTTTTACGCTATGAGGTTTAGATTGCAATGTCCTTTGAGGTGATTGTGCTTACCTGCTCTCAGAACCTGAATCTTGTACACAACCCTTTTGTATAGTTAGAGTTATCTTTTTTTGTTATAGCCTCAGAGGTCTTCGTGCTTTGGCATTGAGCATTAAAATTGAGCAGAATTTATATTACTTAGATGGTTTATTTTGCTTTACACGGCCTTTTCTACTACAGAATTAGGAAAGTTCTGTATTAAGTGATATTTCAGCTGCAACAATGACATCTAGGGGCTGATTTATATTAATTTAATTTAGATACCTATCTCCTATTTTTTGAAAAGATGGTTACTAATATGTTTACTAAATCTAAATTATTAGTATTTGCTAAAAAGCTGTAAATCTGATATATGTCGTATACTCAGAGAATAACCATGACACTTTTAACTTCTTATTTTTTGTGTTTTGTTTTTCCTTGATCTGTCCTTTAATTATTTAGTACTGCTAACACTGCAAATCAGTGAATCTCTCTCATTCCTTTAGACCTTGTATTTTTTCATGACATGTTATCAAATGATGAGGGTTTTTTTTTCACTCTATAATTTATGTATACTTTTCTGTGAATTAAAGGGAAATCTCTTTGACTCTGCTTTCTTATATGACTTATTCTGTCTTCTAAAATCACATCTACTGTACTTCATACAGGAAATGAGACCAAAAATCCCAGTATTCAGTCCCCTGCTTCCCTCAGCTTTATGGGTGTGTAGATATAGGCTTGACTCCAGATTTAAGCCCTATGTTTCAGGGCCACCTCTAAGCTATACGTAAATCCAATTTTATGTGTGCAAGTAAGTGTATATGTAAAATATGTAATTGCAATTTAGAGATGATTTAACAGTATCTGTCCTATTATTTGCAAACTTACTTTCTTTCTCTTGAATCTTAGTTATTTGACCATAAGTCTCTTATCTGGAATTGCTTGTTACAGAAAAAAAATTTCTGTATTTCTCTCTCATTGGTTTCTTCACTTATATTTACAACTTCTTTTCAGGAATAAGAGAATATAATTTTTTGCAAAATTCCCCTCATGCCATTCTGTCGAATATATTGTACTATCTTTAACATACTGACTTTTCATTGATATTGAGAAGAAGAGACCTGAATAAGAATCCTTGAGAGTAAGAAATAGGGAAAGACTAATCTTTTTCTTTAGATATTTCCTTAAAATTTTGAAGTCATGTTTGGGGCTGACTTGAGCAAAATTAAACCCTAAATGTTAGGTGCTGTAAAACGTAAAACTTATAGGTATGTTTTCATAGAACTTGCCAGTCAGGTGTTAGGAGGCACACAGTTTAAGAGAATGTGAAAAATCGCTGACATGAGATTGCTGGTGATATACTAAGAGTAGAAGCTTGTGTAAGCTCACTTCCTTCATAGCTTTTCTGGTGTATAAGAGGAGAAAGAAACTATGACTGTGTGAGCTGAAAATAGTGAGACATTATGGAAAGCTTCACCTTGGCTCAAATCAAGGTACTGAAATGTTCTCTACAATAAATAAAGGCATTTTTCTGATACAACTATACCAACAGGAGCTTATATAACTTAGAACTTTTATAGTAGTTACACTGGCACAGCAGTTCTTTTCACAACTGCTCTATCTGCTGGTTTAATCTGTAAAGTAAGTGAAAGCCTATTTCTGTTAGTGATATTAGCAAAACATAATTATAACTGAAATCTTACATAAAAATGTCACCAAAAATCACATCCCTAACTACTATTAGTATGTTAGTAGGTGATTTTAACAGACTTGGTCGAAGTATCACAATGGGC
Source organism: Larus michahellis (assembly GCF_964199755.1). Classification (NCBI taxonomy): domain Eukaryota; kingdom Metazoa; phylum Chordata; class Aves; order Charadriiformes; family Laridae; genus Larus; species Larus michahellis. The sequence continues at coordinate 12,268,795 of NC_133899.1, forward strand.
ATATTTGTCTCTCATTGGGAGGTCTGCAGTGAGTGTAAAGTAGAAGAGAATAAATCTGAGCTGCAGTTGAGCGTGAATAGGACTGGGGGGAGGAAGAAACAGGAGAGAAAGATTTATAAAATTCTTAAAAAATCAGTAACAATTATTTTAATCTATATTTTTGCCTAAATGAGTATAACGCTGGTGTTTTATGATTCTGTATTGAAAAGGAGTGGGTTTGCAATGGTGACTGAAGGTAGTACAATGCATTATGACTTGAAGAAATGCTTCAAACACCTGCCTTTGAAAAAGTTCTCCTGCCTTCGAAAAAGTACATTTAAAAATAACCAAACCATGCTGTATTCTATTTAATTCATATTTCAAGGCAAAATATGGAACTGAGCATTGGATCCTCTGAAATCAGGGCACTGCAAGAGAAATTATTAGGGCATTAGTTACAATTTGTCAATCCTTTGAACTTGATTCTACAGTGAGCTAGGGCAGTGAAAGCCTCTGAGAGTCAACAGAATCTAGCTTCCAGTTAGCCTGTCCCGTTACAAATTTAAAGTTCTCTATAGTTGCAGGAATGATATTGCCAACCGGTAGGTGACAACTGGACCTTATTGCCATCTTCTAGTGGGAGATGTCCCTGCCCATGGCAGTGGGGTTGGAACTAGATGATCTTTAAGGTCCCTTCCAACCCTAACAATTCTATGATTCTTCTTTTTTGGGGGGCATTGATAAACTGGTAGGTGTGATTCTTAAAGAGATGTTTCACCATTGTCTTCAAAGCCCTTAGAATATGCGGTTTTCTTATGTCTGTATTAATATAAATGCAGTGTGGTCCGTGTGCATGTTCTGAGGACAGATCTTTTACATTGGTGAAAATCATAAGGAAAGCTTGTATTGGTTTTTACTGCTGAATCGGCCATGGGGGAACTCCACTTAGGATAGGGACAAAAAATTATTTATCTGTACAGAAAATATCAAGGCAGTTCATAGAGACTTGCCACATGATGTACTATATTTTAATTTCCATTATTATTTTTCCTTTTTATTTCTTTGCATAGGTACTGATATTTTTGCCAACTCTTACTGCAAACAGTGCTTTCTTAGGTATGTAATCCAATTAAGGGAGTGTAGAATGTGATTTATTACTGGCAGTTGTAGCAAGGCGAGTCATACACACAAAAGACTCCTACAACAATGACAGCAAACTACCACTCTTTTTTTCTTGTTACAGTCAGTGAAAATACAGAAGTGTCCTTTGCATTCTTAAAGTAGCTGTATGTGAAGTACTGCCTTATAGCAGGTACATACTGATCCCAGTTGTTAGATTTGCCGTTCATATATGCCCCAGTGACTGGCTTTGGTGTGTGTTTTACACATTCAAGAGAATTCATTTGTGAATGATAAGCTGCAATAAGCCTGGAATCAGATCCTACTTTGAATAAATTAATATTTCACATGTAAAAGGAGATCCCCTAAAAAGAATTGGACTCCCTGGAGTTCTAATATAGCTAATATTCCTGTAATTGATTGAATTGCTAATTTTTTTTTTTTTTTACAGTTGAAGTTAAAAGGCATTACTTTTTCCTCCTTATTAAATCAGTCATTTTAGACTAAAATACACTAATTTCTGGTGCAAGAAATAACTCCTAGAGTATTTACCATATGCTAGCTCCCAAAGGAAAAAATACCATCAAAAATCTGTAAATACAGTACGGTGTGAAACACTGGTATATCCATGACTTAATTTCAGTATCAATTACCAATATAGGCCAGAATAAAGGTATTAAGGTTTCCTGCTCTGCATGGAAACTGGATAACTTAAATCAAGATATAACAAGTGCTTTTGAGTACCGCTCGTAGGTAGCTGTGGACCAGTCATCTCTCCTGGCGTGAGTGGTCTGTCTAGTCCTGGCAACTTTCCTTACATTCCATAGATTGATCTCCTCCTGCAGACTTTTTTACTTGGAGTGCAATCTGTTTTTTGCCAAATGAGATTAGGTAGGGCTTTTAAATCTAGACATGTAGGTGCTTGAGGTGGGTTTTAAGCAGTAGATTGTAATTTTAGAGTGTGACATTTTTCAGATAAGTTCAGTGTAGCAGTCACGTTAACCTAACCTTGATAAATTTTGCAAAATTTATATAGCTGACCACATATTTGTCATGTGTATGATGGTGTGAGGCTTCTGTTATGCTCCTGTAGAACTTTTAGGAGTACAAACTTCCCTAATTTCTGAGCATCCATACAAACATCCATCCATATGCAGTTGTTTCATAGTATGCAATAAATACATCGTTCCAGTTTTCTTCATTAAAATGATTATTTGTTCTCTAAAACCTTAAATAAGAAAATTTCCACTACTTTCCTATCTGTGCTATAGAACTTATTATGCACTTGTTCCCTCAAAATATATATAAAAATATTAACAAAAATGTAACAAATTGAAATTCTTCATCCTACTGTGATTTTCATCTGAAAGTTTAAAAAAACAACAAACAAAACCAAACCCTGGAAAGGTACTGGACCAAATTTTTAATTCCCTTTTCAATTTTACTAAGTCAAGTTCTTGTTCATGAGTTTATGTAAAATTAGGACCTCAAGGTTTGGCTCACTTTATGAACATCCAAAGATTTTTTTCTCTAATCCTTAGCACTGTGCATGCATGAAGGTCTGCAGGTGCATGTGTATGCACTTCCATGAACACAGAGACACAAAGTTATATTTTCATTGCAAATGCGTGTGTGGAATCTGCACACAATGAGCATTGAACAACTGCATGAAAACAAAGGAGTCCATTCTTAGTTACTGAATCTTGCTACTGTTTGTGAGATATGAGTAGACCAAAAAGAACCATCACACTTTTCTGTAGCGACCTTGAGGTGGCAGCAGCATTACATTCAATTCTGCCATACACCAAGTCCATTAAAGGTGAAAGCAAAATTTGCAATAAATCAAAATAATACTGATTGTTATAATTTTATTACCGGGGCATTAAGTCAATAAAACTTATCTGAAATGTCATTTGCATTGTATACAATTTTTACTAGTTATCAAGTATGTTTTAAAAGCATGTTTAAAGCAACCAAATGAAGAAATCTGTGATAAATTGTTGGAAAGCTGGGACTTGTCTAATGGTGTAGTAAAACTAAAGTCTGTTTTGATCTCTTGTATTGTAAAAGACTGTTTCTGAAAGCATTTGTTAGTACAATGATGTCCTGTGTCTTGACTAACTATATTTAATGTCCTAATGCCTGATTAAATATTTTCCTGCAAGTTGTCAGGTCCTTTTTCATTCATGATTTTATGTAGGAAGGTCATCTAATTATATGACACCCTTTCAGTGAAGGAGAATGTGTTTGTTTCTTTTAATAATGAGGAATAATGAAACTTATTTATGTTGGAAGTCAGACAAATTTATAGGAGAATTACAACATGAGAAACATGAAAATTAAAAAAACCCTTTTAATAGCATATTCATTACCAAGAAGCTTGCAGGTAATGAAATAGTTGTATGAAATCCAGTATATTGGGTGATATAATACTGCTTATGTTATTTTTCAGGACATAGTTATTATGCATTTGTATGTTGTCAATTACTATTAGGTTACTAAATTATTATTAGCTAACTAGTCAAAATAGGAGGCACTAGAAGAAAAGGTTAAAAGCATTTGTTTTTACAAACTTCTAAAACAACTGCTGGCTGGGAGGCCAGTTAGTGAGTAGTAATACTCCACAACAATTTTGCCGTGTGGGTTGCACTGCCGCTCAGGTATCGCTGTTCTATATTTGCACTAGAATTCAAGAGAGATATCTATTATACAACTTATTGATGTTGAAGAAACAACATTCAAAAGTAGTTACTCTAACAAATGCAGAAAAAAATTATATTAGTGATGTGTTTATACATCAGTTAAAAACTGATTTGAAGGAAACCCTTTATGCAAGCGCTGCTAAAGGAGTCCCAATAACTGATTAAAGATAGCTTATGTAATAGTTAAAATAATTCCATGGTAATTTAATGGAAAATAAGATTATATTGATTATTTAAGTTCTGGGTTTATTTATCTTTAGGTTTTTATGGTTATACTAAGATATGATGTTTAGATCTGTTTACCCTTATATTCTTTACCCACGTTTCACTTTGTTGTTATTTGTTGACAAGTAGTACCTTGACAACTTTTTAAACTCCACAGGAAATACGAATATTAAATATAAACAAGCACAGAAGTATATAAACAAGCATATAAATAAAAATAAGTTGAATTATAGCTTCAGAATGATGTGTTGTTAGCTGTAAAAAGCAGATAGAGAATCACAAACCACAAGCCAAATGGAGATTACAACGCATGTATGCTGTTTGGGCCATGCCAGTGGTTACTGAAGCCAATACAAATACTGTTACTTCACTAAGACATAGATCTGGTCTTTTACTTCTTCTGATCTGTACTGTAGTTTTCTCTTTGTCATGCTTTGCTGTTTCTTAAGTTAATTTCTATGATCTTACAAAATTTCCAAAGGTATGAATGCAGTGAGTGACAAAGCAGCAGAATAATGTGGGTAACAACAGGATTCCAGTGAGGAATGTAATTCACTGTGATCCTCTTTCTTATTTCCTTCTGACTTTAACCTTATGGCTGTTTATCATCAAAATATATTTACCTCAGAAATAAAAGTAAGGCAACAATATATATGAGCTGAACATAGTTAACGTGGAAACTAACATGAGTAATTTCTTAGAAATACATAGAAATGAGGTTTAGAGGGCACCCCTCATCTCTGTAGGTCAGGAACTTAGATTATCAGTATCTCAAAAGCAGAGATGTGCTTTTTATTTATCTTTAGAACACCGTAAATACACATTTTGTTGGAGAAATAAAAAAATTACAATTGTTACAGTGGAGGCTCTTTGTAAGTATACAAAATTCAAATAAACAGGTTGTCCTCAGCTTCAGTGGGAGAATAATCTATTATAGATGTTGCAGAATATTCCAGAGATTTTGAGCTGGAGTAAGTATTTTAGGATTTATTCAAGTGTTAGTTTAACATTTGCCTAATGTTTGTGCAGTAATGTTAAGTGAGACCTTGTTCTTAGACCTTGTTCTGAAATCACAGCATTTCTTTCTTAAAAGTACCATTGCTGTACTGAAATGGAAGGTACCTGATGTGATCTGTCTCTTGCGATTAAGCTGTGTAGTGTCTGATAAAGGGTATTTTATTATTTTGTGGAATAATTTGTATAGGAAAGAATATATTGCAAACTGTTCAGTTAGCAATACTACTGTTTGGTAAAATCGCATTACCTAGAACATTAAAACAATCATTCTAAACCATGATTTATAATGATTTGAACATGTTTGTAAAAAATAGATGACCATTGTACATTTACAGTTGACACAGAGGTCCCTAATGTCAAGAAAGCACTCTTGACCTTGATGGGTAGTTGCAATTCCATTTAAATCAATTGCCAGTACAAGTCAAATGAAGTTCTTATGGCTGTCTAGTGTGCACTTCCCCATTCTTCTGACATTATTGTGCTACTCCAAGTAATTCTTCAATCTTTTAACAGCTGAAAGGGACCCACATTCTGCAGCTTTATGGGAAAACAGCACTAAGTTGTACTTCTCTGTGTTTTGAAAGCTTCCACTCTTTTTCACTGACTTTATTTCCAATCTAACTAAGCAAACCACAGCCTTTTCTACATCAAATAGAGTACTCGGTCTGTTGCTGGCAAAGCCAAATATTTCACTGTTACAAGGAATACAGAATGCATTTTCTATGCCTACAATTCTACTGGTCATTATTTAATTTGATAGAAAAGAAACTGATCTTTTAACTCTGAAAACTGGAGATCTCATTGTTAGTTTAGCCTTATTAAAAGCTTTCGCTATATTGAACATGATATATTCTAAACATCATTTACGTTAAAAATGATGGTGAATACAATTTTTGAGGTGTTTTGTGGTGTGGATGAGAAAGGGACACAGCAACTCAGCAAAATAACTTGAAAATTTATCCTGTGTTTGTGTGTGTCTGCTTATTTCTTCAAGTGATTTTGCAAAAATTGGAGATAAATATATAAAAAGTGATAGGAATTTGTTAAACATTTTGCACAAAAGAGAAAATCCTTCTATATACAGAATTTTCTAAAAATATTTGGGTTTTGTGTTATTAACTTACTTGGAATGGTTTCACTTCTTCTAAATGAAGTGTCTGCCTCTTGACAAGTTGCGATATTAAAAGGTCACATCATGGCATAGAGTTTACAAGACTGAAAAAACCCAAGTACAGATACTTTCTTAAAGACAGATGGTACAAACTATGGCTAATCCTCTCCAGCCCCCCCCAAACCTCTTTCATAAGTAGTCCAAGTTTTCAAAAGATCCTGTATTAATAAGAAGAATAGGAGAAGTCAATTTGACTGATACATTATATTAAATACATACAACAACTAATAAGAATCGATAATGAAAAAAATTATTCTGGTTGCCAGTGGAACCTGGCTGGGATTGTATTGACAGGTTGCTGGGATTGTATTAACAGGTTGCTGCAATTGATGCAAAATTTATCACCAGTCCTCCATGGAGAAATGCAAATTGCAAGTTTTTAGAAGGCCTGTTCTGTTCAATATTATTTGTATGGCAGCTAATCCACTTAACAGCATCTCATGTTTCTCTGTTGTGAGGTGTTTTTTTAGGTAGTAATGAAGTATTATTATTTTCTAGAGATTCTGTGGATTTGTTTAGTTTCTATATTTTGACTCCTCTGTTTTTACTAAGTATGTTTGCCTGCTTTTTCTTTCGCATTCCCATGGGCTGAGATTAAAGTAAGTATCCCTATTTTGCTCATTTTCCTAATCCTCTGGAAACTGTATTATATGAAGCTATAGCTATAGAATTGACCACTTGACGTACAGAAAAAGCATTACATGTACTGTCCTCATCTGTGTAATTGAAATTTGATGTTCTGCCTATCTGCTGGTGGGCAAGAATAGCTGTATAAAACCTGCATTTAGTTACCTATCATTTTCGGTGTTAAACACAACATGAAACAAACCTTTGTGCTTTGTGTTTTGTTTAATTAATTAATTTAAAAGTAGTCATAGAAAACATTGTTTTGTTAAATGGTCTTTTCTTCCTCCTTACAGTATTTATGCTTACCAGCAGTTGGTAGGATGAAATGTGTCAGTTATGGGTTGGTCTTTTCCTCAACAAAGAAACTTGTCCCTAAGCCCGGCTATTCAAATACCGTAACTTAATGTCTGAAGAGTAGCTGTGCTGAGTAGAGAGAGACAGAATGTGTCCTTAAGACATTGGTAGTATTATAGGAAGACGCATTTGAAGGAAGACACTGAATCGCATTTACCTGCCATTGAACCAAATGACAAAATGGTAACATTTGTCTTTTATTGACTGGAGAAGGAACTACAGGCTTAGTGTAGAAGTGAAGAACATTGGAACACCAATGCTTGATCTTACAAACACAGTTTTGATGGCAGTGTAAATATCATTGCTTTTAATTATGAAGGAATAATTCCTTTCAGAGCAAGTATAGCATGTATTATAAGTAAATTTTGAGTATAAGACAATGTTATTAAGATGGAATGTTTGACAAATATTTTGTCCAAAATTACACACAAGTTGGTCAGTTTATTTTTTCACTGTTTGGTGTTTTCTTGCCCCTTTGAAACTAAAGAGCCCAAATATAAAAGGTTATGAAATCTCTTATCTTCTGTATACCATTGAATGTTTGACCTTTTATCTTATAATGTGGTCTTTTCATGCATTGAAGATTTTGATTCAGATATGCCACCAAACAAGAACAACTTCCAGAAAAAGAAATAATTTTGGTTTGTGCAGCCTTTTACTCTGACATGAAAGCCATTTCTAAAAAAAAAGCCATCTGTTACTTTATTGTTTGATATCAGCGGCAGAATAATGTCCGATTTTAATATCATACTGCTTGGCTATGTGCTGCACTAATTTGTTCTGTGACATCAATGAATCAAAGTAGAGTTCCTGATAGAAGAACATCAAAAGGAAATTAATCTCCCTGTGATAGTATTAATAATTTCAGAATGGACCTGTTTTGCTTAATTATTGTAACCATTGAAAGCTGTGTTTTTGTGGACTGTTAGATCAATATCACAACTGCTACACAAATCGAGTGTGTAAGAACGAGACCGGTACTTTTCAGTAGCCGGTCAGGAGTGTCATTTACTGACAGACAAGAAGTTTACTGAATGTTCTTGGTAAATTAAAACAACACCTTCCTCCCCTCCTCTTCTTCCCAGGCTGAGCTTCACTCCTTCCTTCCCAACTCCTCTACCCACCCCAGACCCAACCAGGGCAGGGGTTTGCAAATGGCGGGCTGTGGTCAGTTGATAACTGATAACAGTTCATCTCTGCTGCTCTTTCCACCTCACGTTTTTCCCCAGCTTCAGTGTGGGTCTCTCCACAGGCAGCAGTTCCTTCAGGAAATATCTGCCTTCCCCAACCTGGGGCCCTCCATGGGCCCCTGCGGTTTCTCCACAGGCTGCAGAGGAATCCCCACTCTGGCCCCTGGAGCACCACCTCCACCTCGCTCTCCTCCTAGCTCTGTGCTCCCAGGGCTCTTCCTCACACTCTTCCTCACACTTTCCCCTCACACTTTCCCCTCACACTTTCCCCTCGCTGCAGGGCAGCATTTTGCCCTTTCCCAAATCGGTTTCCACAGAGGTGCCCCCAGCCTCGCTGAGGGCTCAGCTGTGCCCTGTGCTGAGGCGGTTGGAACCAGCTGGAACTGGCGGGAACCGGCCCTGGGCAGCCCCGGCCTCTCCTCACAGAGGCCCTGCAGCCACTGGGAAGAAAACCTGCATGCGGACACCCAACACAATGTACTAATTAGCTTTGTACTAATAATCTCTTAAATTCTTTATTCAAGATTGCCACTGATATTAATGAGCTTGTTTTTTGTCTAGGAAGATGCAATGACTTTTTTTAAGATTCCATAAAATTCCTAGCAAGACTGACGTACCCTAGACCACCGTGAGAATGGGGACATTTTTGGGGGGGTATTGACTGAGATAACATCAGATGCTTTTACAAGATCTTTCCATCTGATATACTGTAATAATATCTTGTTTTAAGGACAGTAGTGAGTAAGTAGACAGTATGGTGGAAAGGCTTCCACTGAATGTCAGTAGAAACCTTGGGAGGATCAATACAAATCTAATGATCAGCATCTGTCCCTGCCCACGGCAGGGGTGTTGGAACTAGATGATCTTTAAGTTCCCTTCCAACCCAAACTATTCTATGATTCTATTTGGAGCGAGTCCAGAAGAGGGCAACAAAGATGATCAGAGGGCTATAGCACTTCTCCAGGCTGAGAGAGGCTGAGAGACTTGGGGCTGAGAAGGCTCCAGGGAGAACTTTTGGCCCCTTACAGTACCAATGGGGGGACGAGACAACACACTCTTTATCAGGGAGTGTAGCAATAGGATGAGGGGTAACAGTTTTAAACTGAAAGAGGTAGATTAACATTAGATTTTAGGAAGAAATTCTTTACTCTGAGGGTGGTGAGACACTGGAACAGGTTGCCCAGAGAATTTGTTGAGGCCCCATCCCTGGAACTGAGAAACCTACTCTAGAGGAAGGTGCCCCTGCCCATTGCAGCGGGGTTGAAACCATTCTAGGATTCTGTGATTCTATGATCTTTATTCTAGTCTCTTCTTCACTACCTCCTTTGATTTCCCTTCTGCCTAAGCTAGAGTTTTCAAAGGGAAACCAACTTGAAAGATATGTAATAATATCACATTTGGAGGAACTGCTTCACAAGTCATAGATTCACAGTACACCATTTTGACCACTGGAAACGTGCTGTTTGGTTTGTTCCCCCCTGTTTCAAGGGTAACAAAGGAAGTAATAACAGGCAAACTGTGAGGTAATCCTCCTGTAAGCACTGAACAAGAGCTTATTCCCAATTGCTGTCACGGAACTTAAGGGAAACCTTCACAGTTCTTCTAGTAGATACTAGGGGATAGCAAAGTTTGTCTCTGTGTTTTTGCATACAATTCCCAAGGATCCAGTTTATCTGCAGAAGTCAGAATTTTTTTTTCTTTTTTTTTCTTTCTACACATGCATGTTCTAAATAGCATAGACCTTTGGCAAATTATCAGAATGAGAGATGATGTCCCCCAGCAGTCCTGGGAAGCCATTCAGGGAGATGCCCTTCACGTACCATGTTCTTTTGTTCCTCTCCCTCAGGAAGCACACTGATAATGCGCCTTCAGAGAACAAACTTACTTTCCCTGGAAGCCTAGTTCAGAAAACCCTGCTCTTTTCCAACTTTTGGAAAACAATGAATGCTAAATATGTCTTTAGCTGAAGGAATATTTAGACAGTATTTGTGGGCATGGAAACAGTATATGTCATTTGGGCTAATAGCTTATTTTCTTTATAAGGTCATGCTATATATAAGCATGTGGAGTTAACGTCCATGTAGGTTTACCAAAAATCTGCACTGTCAACTGAAAAATTTAGGTTATTAAATACATAATGCATTATAACTGTATGTGTAATGGCTATCTGTTTACTATCTCTCTGCTTTTCTAAATTCATTCTACAAAATATTTTTTATAAAGATACAACATGCCGTGTTTCGATGGAGTCCTGCAGAGAGAGATGCAATTAAGAATGTTACGCAATAATGCATTCTTTTTCTTACACATAATGTATTTGTGAGCATCATACATGCTGGCAAAAGTGCTTAGCTCAGTAATTCAGCACTTTACATCTCTGTACCATATTATCTGCTTTAGCAGTTTTAGCACAAAGGTAGTAGTTCCAAAAACAGTATTAATGGTAAGAAATGGAAAATACTTCATTAATTTTTTGTACAATAATAATGAACATGTTACTATCTAAAGGTTTGCCAGATATTAGTTACTCTTTTCCATTTTAATAGAGATGGCTTACGTCTAAAAAATTCTCTGAAAGAGTGGTGATGAAGCAGTAATAGGTTTGCTTTTTGACACTCAAATGCAATGTCATTGTCAGTTAATACTTTTTCATAATTATAAAAAATAATGGTGAGAAAAAACAGTTACCAGTTATTTTCCTTTTGTTAAAGCTGGACTTTGTATTTCTTGTCTTTTCTCCAGGTTTTCTTTAAGTTTCCCAGATGTTAGACTTCCCGAACAATCTTTTTCATGGATTTTCTGCAGTTGCATAAATGTAAGATGAAGGAAATCTTAAAATATTTACCCTCAATTTTTGTTTTTCTAATGCTAATATAAGTTCTACTCTCTTCTCACTAACATTCACAAGTATTCCATTGTACTTTCTCTAAAACCTGCTCACCTAATTAAGATAAAAAGGTGAAATGCTTACTATATAATACTGAATGAAGTAGTTCAGTAGTAAAAAAAATCCAATGAATGAGTTTTTAATACTCTGATAAATCATAGCAATACCTTTTATTGCCCAATTAATTTACTACTATGTACTGTAAATAATAATAATTAATAGCAGTGCTGTTTTCCTAACTTGGCTGGAGTTACCATCATGACCCTTGGTAATGCCGCAATAAAAGATGAAACCTTTTGAACTGTAGATGTGGGTGAATGTCTTTTATGGGAAGTAACACAAAGTTTCAGAAGCTAAATTATTAATCTTTTGTGAATTAAACTTGAACCCGTTAGGTAACTGTGAAAGCTTTATAAACAAATATCTAATAACTGAGGAAATACATTTTGTTACATATGTAAGAACTTGTTGTATTGTACTTTTAAGAAAAAATGGGCAGAACTGAATGTGTTCAGTTATAGGAGTTTGTGTCTTATTATGCATAAATGTTCTGCAGACATGTCTAAATTAAAACTGTGAGGCAATGAAAAGTAGTAATTTTCCCCTTACATTTAGTTTTTGGAACTTACAAGTGATCAGACTAACTTCACAGAGTAATTACAAAACATTTTTCTCATATTGACATGTTTGTGTCTGTGGTGATACGTTCCTGAGTGCTCACTGATACATTGTTTTTTTAGTTCTGGGTGGTGGTTTGCTTTCAATGCTTTAAAGGCAAAAAATGGATTCTACTTTGCAGCTAATCCAGAAGGCAAGGGTAACCCTGATTTTTTAGGTTTCTCTATTTTGTAGATGCCAGACAGGGCACAAATTCATCAGTAGATAGCCAGGGAATACTGTTATGTCAGCTACAGGTGTAGTCAGACTGCTGAACTGTAGGACTGCTGAAATACTTGCTTGTGATTACCAATTAAAATTGTGGTTAATTTTAGAATACCTGTAATCTCCTTACAGTGTTGTGGAAGTCAGAGTTAGTGGTATGGTCCATAAATTGCTTTTCATGTTAAGCCTTTTAAAACAGAAGTTTTCGGTCACTGTGGTGAGTATGTGCAGTACTCCAGTAGTGTCACCTACTTGTAATCTTTATGGCATTCGTCTCTTCAGTTTGTCTTTTTGTGATATCTGTAGTTCATGGACCGGCTTTTCACTACCGATCAGTCATTTCAGGAAGTACCAGCAGTATGGTGTTAATTGGTGGCTTATTTATAATCAGAGCTGTTGATGTAAGCTCTCATGTTGATCTTCTAGTCTTATTTTCAAATTGTTTGGTAGGAGTATGTTCATTTCCTTGTTACACCAGTACGTGAAGAACACATAACCATAAATTCTCTATGGCTAGTTATCTGCTCTTTTAAACTCTGCTTCTTGTGTGATGCACTCTTTGATATTAATTTGCAATAGATATAACATTAGTAAGCAAGCTTCTATTTGATGAACTATGCTGCAATTACTTCTTCCCAAGAAGAGTGATCAGTAAAATATATGTGAAGATTGCCTTTATTCCTGTGGAAATTTCACTGAGCCAGGGCAGGAAATTCAGTCAAAAACCTTCAGGTGAATATTATGGCTGGGAAGATACTAACTGGAATAATAGAAGTAATTCATAAACACTATCCCGATATATTCTAGAAAGATTTGCCATAAGCTGATAAAGTAAACGTTCAACTGAGTCAACAGTATTGTACTGTGCAGGATCAATGTCTCAAAATTCTGAATAATTTATAACTTTTAATGTTGTTATTAACGTTTACCTGGTTGGAAGCTGACATAGCTATTGGAACTAGACAGGACAGTAGTATGGGTAATGAAGACCTTTCTAAGGAAACAGTGACTCCATCTTCTGGCTGGAAAGAGAAACTTTAGAATTTTTGATAGATAGGACAAAGGTAGAAAATACAAAAATGTGTTCTCAGAATTAGCATTCAGAAAATTAAATGCAAATACCAGTAGCAAATAAATATTCTATTAGGTCCTCCCTTATTAATTTTACTTTTTTTTTTTTTTGGACTGCAACAACAAGTTTCATGTTAGGATAAAGTATATTTTAAGTACATCTCGAAAAAGATATCTTTATTCCATTCGTGTTATATAGGAAAAGTTGGTTCAAATAATTTTTTGAGAACAATGATATCATCTTGAAAGCAATTTGGAATTTTTGTTGATACTATGGATTATTGATTGACAACACATGGCAGTACAGCGAGTGTATTTACCTGGTAACGAACACATGTCAGTATATGAGACATATGGTTAAAAGTTCTAAAAAGGCATTTAGGAGCCTTGTTCACTTCTCCTGGATTATTTAGTCACTCCAGAAAATATTATCCTTTGTTAGGAATTGACTTGTATCAGGAAGATCTGTGATAATAAAAGATGAGCTGAATTCTGCAAGTTAATTCCTCACCCAAATGATTTGCTGCAGAGACTGAAGAAGCCTTTAGCCTATCTGAGGTAAGCAAAGCTGTCCTTTGCATTCCCTTCTCATCTCTATGTTAAGTTGACTTTTTTGATGTTCTAATTTCACTTCAGTATCTGAGCTGGAAGTGCCTATTTCACCATATGGAGGCACAAGGTAAAGTTTTCTCTGTATTGTTTTCGCTCTGGATTTACACTCAGGTAAATCTTGAGGAGACTCCTCTTTCAAAATGTGCTTGCCCCCGTATGCTTGAGAATATCAACCCTGGTGATCTCAAAATCACATAAGATTTGAAAAAATTGTGAGAAAACTAAATGATCAAAGAAAAATTCACATTTAGACTTTATTTTAGAGATATGATTTTGCAAATAATTTATTTTAGTTTACATCAATTTTTAAGAGAATTGGGATGTCTGTAGCAAAGTAAAATTACCAAATTATATTGTAGCAGTATACCAATTTCAATGGATCTAGAATATGACAGTAAAGATTATTTGTATGCATTGAGCTTTATGTACATGTCTAAACAACAGCCCTATTTATGGTAGCTTGTAACCTATGTGTACAGTTGGATAAACAGTTTAACTATTCATGTGCATTATTTTTATATGATGGAGTGCCATACAGTAAGTACACCCAAAAGGATAATACTGCTCACTCCTCTTGTGCTGGAGAGACCAGCAGGGACTGGCCATTTAGGGCTATCAGTAAACCAATACTGTGCTAGGGTGAAAGGAAGCATATGAATCATAAACGTAGCATGCTTCACCTGTTTTGTTGCTAGCTTTATGATTTCATGCTGCTTAAGCATTATGATTTTGTGATTGAACTGTCTGTTTTCCTCCCTTGCAGTGTAATAAGATGACATTGAAGAAAACCCTCCTCTTTGGATTATAGCATGTTTAAATACATCAACATTCGATCTGAATCCCTGAAAGAGCCCTGATTTGCCCTCTATTCTTTTTGTTTGTGAGTCTGCACTCTCTTCTAAATTACTGCATGGATACTTCAAAAAGAAGAATAACAAGAGTCAAGTTTTCCTCAGTTTGAGAGTGTTTGACTCCCATTTTATTGTTTGCTTTTTCTTCCATGTCATCTTCTGCATATATTTCATGCTTGTCATACAGTTAATAGAAACAAGGATAAAATGGGTGTAACATCTTTCCTACCAGTTTAAATCCACTTGTCACTACGAAATTTTATATTAAATATCTGTATTTAGGAATACTTCCATTTAAAAGAATATCCACATTTCCAATGAAGAGCTTTGTGCTAGAAGGCCCACTAGAAATGACAACGGCAAGCGGAGCTCCTTTTTATTAAATAAAATCAGTCTTTATGGCACTTTGAAACAGGTGATACTGCAATCCCCTTTTGACAAATTCTGCAATAGGTTGACATGAATTTTGTTTTAGCATAAATTAACGTAACTCGAAGGATGGTCCACCTGTGTCAGACTGATTGTGTCCTTTGTGACCATGATTCAGAGGGAGATTGGCTGAACTGCAGCTGCCAAGATTCCTCATTTCTGCCATACTACTGACATATGATGTATGCTCCCTCTATGCTACTGATGGAATTAGCTGTCAGGTTAAACCTCTTTAGGAACTCAAAAAAAGCCATGCTGATGCTCAGGTTTGCTTCATGCTGTCTACTAGGCAACCAAAATGTGGATGAACTGGAATTAATATTTAGAGGTGTTCTTCCTCCTGTTCTTGAGTATTCAGTAGATTTTTGGTGTTTAAGAGCCTTGAAACAAAGAAGAAACTCCAGCTGTGGGAAAAAGAACCAGGTGCTCTTCAGGGCTCTGTACTACGCCTTAGTGTGACTCTAAGTACGCTCAACCCTGTAGCGTGAATGGGCAGAGCATGTGCCTGCTCATGTCCAGAGCTTTCCTACTATCTTTGTCGTGTACTAAGTACTTAATACATTTATCTACAGAATTGTGATCATTAACCAATCATTAATATTACTGTTTCATTTAATTTTACTAAAAAATTGGTAGAGATTGTTCACTATAATTCACATTTTAATTAAGTTGGTGGCTACTAAATCACAGCTGGAACCAGATTGGTAATAATGTATTTGTGTATAAAGGTGTGGATAGGCATCTTCTAAAAGTGTGGATATGCCTAATTCCCACTAATCTTCCAATAGCTCTCAGAGCTCATGCCTTTTTTTCTTACAAATCGGATACTAACCTGCACTTTTCCATCATTTTAGTAAGCCTTCAAAGTGGCTGCTGATCTGTCATTACTTTGCTGTATCTATAGATATAATGGGTGTAGATATTATTGGTAGTATGTGTGGCAAATTATATTTGGTAACTTTATAACAGATTTCTTATAGCTATGGGCTGGGCAGTGATGAATCGTGCCTCCGTGTCTTTGAAAATCTTTGTTAAGGAGTCTATGTTTGGCTCTCTGAGTGCAAGTTTTTAATTGGATAATTAGCCAAAATGTGATACTCAACTCCTTTATTGTAAAGCCACAGAGAACCCAGCCAGTACACCATAGTTTTTGTTTAATTAATGTTTGAAACTGTAACTATTAGAAATTTTTCTTACTATTTTATTTCTGCTCATAAATTCAGCCAAGAATAGATAAATCTGAAGTTTTTTGAACAGAAGATACTATCTCACTCCAGAAGATCTTTCTATGCTTCTTCAAAGAAAAAGATGGAAGTTTTGTTTTGAATTCAGAGAAGCAAGATCAAACTCTCAGTCAGTTTAGACATAAGAAATGAACAAAGGGATTTGACACAATAACATGTCGTTTAGATTGTTCAGGTTACACATTTATTTGAGAGTTTTCTCCTCTTCTGAATAATTTATTTATTTTTTTATCAATGTAATGCTTTATGCCTTGGATTTTTATAGTACATTTGCATTTGTGATGCTGCTATCAGACAGGAGCAATAGAGCTTGGTAAGAGTAGCGAGATTGACCCAAACGTGTTAGAAGGAGAAGTTACAGAGATGAAAGTTCTCTACTATTGCTGTAGTTTTAGAGCCATTACTTACAGGAACATTCAAGACCAATGATCACTGCATTTCAGATAAAAATGTGACATTGGTTTAAAACAGTTTTTTAAAAGAATTTACTTCAAATTCCTTCTGTTTCCTTTAGTATTCTGAAACTTTTGGGTTTGAGCTTGCAGTGTTTTCTCATCATTATTGAATGTTAGAAATGTAATTTAAAAAAAGAAAATGAGATTTTTAAAAAATATATACAATAATACAGCTGGGGGAGTGGTTAGATGGGAAGGAATACCAAGTAACAGATTTGTGAAAAATCATGAGTGTTGCCAACACAGTAACAAGTAACAGAGAGATACAAATAAAATAGACATCCATTGTGTTCTGTTTAGGCATTTTCCCATTCACCTTCCTGGTATGTTATTCTACTATGTTTCCATTATGGAATATGCATTGGATTATTGGATATTGGAATCCATATGTATTGGATTCCAATATTATTGGAATAAACAATATGCATTGCTAACTGATCTGAAATCAGAATACTAGACCAAATACAGAAGTAATTTGTTACAAAACAGCAGTTTTTAAGTTCTCAAAACTGTGCTGTCTTAATCAGCATTGGGTTTCTCTTCTGTTTTTCTGTTGAGATCAGATGACCCTACATACTATTTCTTTAGTAACCTGTTCATTGGGCTTTTTGATAGTGAGTTACTTCTTCTGACTGAATTTTCATATTACTAAATCATAAGTCTACTAAACTGGTAACCAAGCATATTCAGCAGTATAAGAAAGGCCTACAGGAAAAGGACGCCTAGGCTCAATTCATTCCAAACTTTGACATATTCTGCCATTTGAGATATCTTGGTGGTCTCTAAGACATTCTCAATGGGTTGATAATCTCTCGATCTCTGCACCCTTTTCAACAGCTGGCAATCTAGGGTATCTGAAAGAGACACCTATGTTTAGGAACATGTAATGAGCCCACTTAGTAAGATGGTAAAAGTCGGTAAAAGAAGTTGTCAGTGGGAATAAAAAGGAATGTGAAAAATAGAGCATTGGAATATGCATCCC
This sequence comes from Larus michahellis, assembly GCF_964199755.1. NCBI lineage: Eukaryota > Metazoa > Chordata > Aves > Charadriiformes > Laridae > Larus > Larus michahellis. Next base: position 12,286,592 of record NC_133899.1, read on the forward strand.
CCCACCTTTCCCCCAACAGTTAGGGGAAGATTAATGAATTCTAGAAAAACAGTAAAACAGGAGGAAATTGTATTTCTTTTTTTAAATTGTATTTTAAATAATGCGAAAGCTCCTGTTAAATCCTCTCAACTTGGAGCTATATCTTATGATGAATTGTATCTCTGTGCAAATTCTGTCTCCTGAAGGCTGAAGACAATATTGTTCCAGACCTCTGCTGAGGAATACCACACAGATGTTCATGGATCATGATGTTCTATTTTCCATTGGTCAATAACTGTCATCTGTCCCCTGAAGAAGCTATTCTCTGTTTAGAAAAAGAGCTGTCTCTGGGGGAACTGAGGAAGTGCAGGCTTTAGTGACGTGTTCAAGATTATATGAGAAGTTTGTAGCAAAGCTAGGAATAAACCCCAGAGCTCTTGATCTCTGTTCTTTAACTACAAGACTGTGTTTTCTCTTTGGAAAAGCCCTCTTTCAGTTCTGCTTATACGTCTTTTTATCCATCTAGGCATGTTAGTACTTTCTGTAACATAGTTAAGTTTTTGAACATAGAAGGAGTTAAGGAAAGATAGCTTGCATGGTGAGATCCCCTGTGCAAAATACATTTCAAAGTAGATGTTTAACTCAAGTGAACACCTTGAAATCTTGAGTCAAGACAGGACTAGCTATAACAGTCTACATGATGTAATAATTGGAAAGTAAGGAATAGAAAATTAAAAGGTATTATAAAACTAGTAGTTTCTGGTAGAACTACCAGACTTGCAGGTGAAATAATTATAATTCAAACTTTTTTTTTTCCCCACGGTAAAACATATAAGTGTCTTTATTCTCTGTATATGTTAACTGCTAATCCAAATGCCCACACCTGCCTGCATAGGTCCTACATGAGAAAAGTAATGTGAATGCCTGACTTACAATAGCTCTAGTTGCTGAAAGGTTCCATTCACAAATAAGGTCTTTATGTCAAAAAAGCCAAAAAATGCAAAAGAAAAAACCCTAAAAAATGCAAAAGAAAAAAACCCCATCTATTCTTGAGCCTTTCATCATCAGAATGCCATTTTTTATATATGCTCTTAGATAATTTCAAACATTCCTTTAATCCTTCAATTGCTATTAAGATGCTTTTATAACGTAGTGAGGCTCAGATGATGCCTTCTGTATATATTGTGCTTTCTTCAGATATAAATAATGATATGTTAATTATATATTTCAATAAAAGTAACCATTTGTGTGTAACTACTGCATAGATGCATGATTGAAATAGAAATGGCAGGGGAAAAAAAATCAGTAGAATAGAAAACAAAGGAGTAACAACAACAACAAAAAAGCAAAGCAGCTGCTTACAACTACCTGAAAGAAAGATTATCTCTTATCCTAGTTTCCTCTTGCTGAATAAAATGTGATGTGATCAGGTCACTGCATGTAAAATGCTGTAAGAATGTGATCTGTACTTCATCATTATAAAATTCAAACATTCTTGAACCTTTTATTCCACCCTGTTCATATTTATCTTTTTTGGTCCTGCCTTCATCGGGTACCACATTTGTATTGATAAATTGTAGGTACTTGGAGATGTATTGATGGGCTGAAGACAGTTCAAAATGTAGAGTGCTGTGGCTTTGCATATCATTACACCTAGCTCGCTCTTTGCCTCTTGAAAGCTGTCGATTTGTGCATTATTGCTATTCAGGCTGATAAATGACAGTAATTGTTCTTAAGTTGAAGAGCTGGCTTAATGTGCTGACTTGCTTGGGAATTCTGAGCACCAGGGTTAAACTAGTGCTCCAGTGGTTCTAACAAAATGGTCTTTTCCAGCTCAGAATAGATACTTAATTGAATTACTTTAGTTTTCATGCATTTTGCAGCTTTGCATTTGAAGAAAAAATATTCATAACAAGATCAGGGAATTCAGAGCTGTTCATAGCGAGGTCAGGCTCGGTATGTGCCCCCACTTCAAGGCACCTGCTCCCGGTGGTGCTACCACAATTAAAAAAAAAAAAAGTTGAGAGGGAGAATATGTTAGCCCTATAATGGCACTGAGAAAGACATAAAAAATTAGATGGAGATGTATCCCTATTCTTTTTTCCACTGTCCCAGTAGTAAAACTTAGTAAGACACACTTATAAAGATAATCTACAGCTCATTTTGTGGGGTGTTTTTTAAACAGTATTTTTCCATGTGTAGTGGCTCTGATTTTTCAGTATATTTAACCTAGGAGTGGTATCTTAAAGCCTCTGTTAATTCTAAAAAAAAGACAGATTTTTTTCAGGTATAACTCAAGAAGAATTCCTCATGAAATTTTGATTTTTTTTTTCTTGACTTGCTCACAGAATTCAAACCAAAAATTCCCAGTATTCAGAAGTTGAGTGTGACTTGTATTGAATAATTCACATTTGGCACTGTTTATCTGTGCTGCAGTACAAATTAAGGCTCATAATTGAAATGATTTGGTTTCTCAGGTTTCCTTGCTTCAGCCAATTGTCTTTGTTTTAAACAGTCTCTGTGTTCCAAGTCTCTGTGTTCTGTAGTTCCAAGCATGATATTTGGGATTTCCTGGGTCGGCAACATAAAGATATTGTTTGTTCATTCAGGGTGAATTTTAGCCGCAACCTTACTGCAAGATTCTTTATAGGATTATTTATAACTGCTGTAGCTTCAGAGTATGATGTATATATTAAAAAAAAAGTTATGAAAACACTGGAAAAACAATAAATGAAATATTTATTTAGTCATCTTAGTAAACAGGAGGCCTTTTCCTTAGACTTTAAAAGGAAGATTATTTACGGTTATATATATAAATGTCTTTCACAAAGGCTTGTGATTTTTATCCTATGTAATTCAAGGTTAATTCTCATTCAGATAGTCTCCTCAGAGCTGTGTTTTTAAATTGATCACCTACATCTAACCAACTTCTATGAGTTCAAGTGTAGATTTGATGTTTGGGACCACTGAAGACTTTTCATGGGTATGCAGATGTACCCAGCATGTATCATAGTTGATCCAAGAGTATTCCTAAAGCTGACAATTGAGCAGGGAGACAGAAAGGGTTATACTACTATATATATAAATCTATAAATGAGACTTACTAGTTTGGATTACTGTTGTTCAAGGAGGTAAACTTGTTATCGCTGGAGACACTTGCCAACATTTGTGCTGTTTAGATTAGATGTTGGGGCTCATCTATTGAATGTAAAAGAAATACCTGGTTATATATGTTGTAAAAAATGCCAGTTTTCTTCCTTCCTATTCTTTTGTTGCAATACATATTTCTTACCTCTACAGATATTTGTGTGTTTACTAAGCTAGAATTTATTGAAGATACTAGTTAATTCCTATTTCCTCCATTCCATGCCTCAAATATATTTCCCAGTAAGAAAAGACTTATTACCTGACTATAATAGTCTAGAAAATGTGGATTTTCCTCAAGCTGCCTTTTTACTAATTTTTTCTCACTTATCTGCTTTAAAATTAAACAGTCATTTCTTACTTTTGTAATCAGAAAACAGCATTAACTGAGTTCACAGGAAGGTGGACTTCTTAGGCCTTATGCGGATACTGTATTTCTTCTCAATTTGATTCAACCACTTTTCTTGACTGAGCTCATTTTTTGTTATTCATGAAACCGAAAGCCATTGCAGCATAAACCTTAATGGATGCTATCTTTCACGTGCTGATCTTCGCATGCCCAGTTTTCTTGCAGGGTGTCTGATAGAAGATTAAAGAATATTGTGACTCAAGTGTATATTTTATTTTTCTTAATCTACTCTTCTCCAGTTCTTTAAATCTTTGATATTCAAGTCAGGATGAAGAAGAAAGTATGAAAGTTCAGCTCATAGAAGAACTTTGGAAATACATAATTCAGAAATTTTATGCTATCGGGCATGTTTAATATACATTCATATAATTACTAATACTTTTTTTTGCAGAAATTAATTTTGATTTTAAAGAAAAATGGCTAATCTTTTTAGTTCCAGGAGAACTCTGAAAACATAGACCTCTTGTTACAGATTTGTTTCTGGAAACATTCATAGTATATTGTATGCACTTTTCAAATACAGAATGTCTCTCTGCTGAAGAAAAACAGATGTCATCTTTCTGAATGTATGGACTGAAATAACATTTATGAACTATTTTATTCAACCAGTTGGTATTATGACTATTTTAAATTTAGTAATCTATGAGTGATTGCTTTTAAGTTTAGTTTAAAAATCTTGGGCAGTTCACTGGTTCCTTTGTTGGATGTGAATTCTTTACAGGTTTGTGTTTGTTTTTTTTTTTTTTAATTTTTCTCCGTAAAATGAAATTTAATTTCTCTTAATTGAAGTGTAGGGGTAACGTGCTATGGGAAAGACAATACAAAGGAGAAAAGTAAGATGGATATTTTGACTGGGAAGGTGAATTTGTATTTTTCTCTCCATGCATTTAATTCTTCCTTTCAAAGGATCAATAAAAGTGTTACAAGAATGTGGTCTTGTGGTTCTGCATCATGCTGAATCTATAATTATCATTTCCAGCTGGTTCACTGTCAGTTGACCTAATGGAAATTCCCAGTAGTGACTGATGTTACTTTATAGCCTTTGTCTGACTTCATTCAGCTCTTCAGGTGGTTGTGGCTTTAAGTTTGAAGTAATGATGGTTGCTTCTGGATTGGTCACACAACCAGGCTACTGATGGCTAGTCTTGGTTCTTTTATCCTTCTGGGCATAACTTTTCTTTGCATATGTATGCACCGTTAATGTGATCCAGCAGGAGACAACTATGAGGATGTTTCATGGTTGAAAAGTGGGGTGGGGAGGATTTTGCTGCCTTCTTTTTTACTTTCCTATGTTAATCTGTATGCTGTTTATAGTTGTGCCAGTATTAATTTCTGTTATGTATTCAGTATTCTTTCTGAATCAGAGCTCGACCACTTTAATTGGCAATGCAAAGCCATTTCATGTGAGGGTGCCTGCACCAGGAATCTTATCAAAATTGACCAAATTCTTCCTCCAGGAAGGAAAAGGAAGGCAAACTAATGATTGCACGGAATAAAAAAATATTCTTCAGAAAAGTGTCTACCAGAGGCTGGAGTGGAATGGGTCTTTAGGCAAAATTCCTATTAAAAGCTTATTTAAATTTTATGCCCTATGTGGTGTACTCTGTAGTAGAAGGACGAACTTTTCTGCTGTAGGCATGCAAATATTGTTATAGCTGCCTGTGCATCACCCTTAATTTACGTTTTCCCAACCTTTCCAATTAAAAAAAAAATGGGTTTTAGTGTCATGAAACTTTGTAAAATGTCACCCATTTTTACAGGCTAAGACTTGCAAGTTCCTTAAATTTTTGTGTTTCAACTAAAATGTTTTAGGTGTTTCTGAGAACTAGATTACAGAAAATATATTATTGGCTAATATTCAGATGGTCTTACACCTGTTTTTTGAAAGTTTTAACATTCACTTTCTTTGCAGTAGATCTATAGCAGGAGGGCACACTTGTTTCAGCTCTGCATTTTTGTGTCCACATTAAAAAAAAAAAGTGAAGTCACCACTTGAACATGTTTATATGCGTTCATTAGAAAGTTTTAACTTGGCAGGTAAGTTTGCTGCAGCACGGGTCAAGATTTCTGCTTTGGAAAAAGCTACATTAGAATGTAATTACATCTTTAAAGTGCTCTCCTGCAATTTTAATGTTTGTTCATGAAACATTATGGTTGATACACTGGAAGCAATAATTTCAGTATTGTGAAAGCATTAAGGATTAGTTAGTTATTTGGAAGTTGTCCCACCATCCATATAGTATTCTTGCTCTAGGTTCCTTATTGGCTTAATCATTGCAGGAGCTTTGGTACTCTGATGTGAGTTTCACTTGTGTAACCAGGCTGGTTGATGGGATCCTGCTGTGTAGTAAGGGACAGCTGAAAGGTTGCGTTTGAAATAACAGTAACCCAGGTCCAAACCAGACTCTCAGAATATTTCTCACTTTTTTACTCAGAGGAGTAAAAAGATTCTGTGATGGTTTTGGTGTTTCTTTTTTTTTTTTTTTTTTTTTTTTGTTTTTAGTACTAAGACAAAAGTCTCAATCTTCGTTTATGGCAGCGCCCCCTTCCACACCCAATCCTAACACTTGCTATAGAACCTCGTTAGACTAAGTGAGTGCAACTGGTGCTGCAATCACAAGCCACCTGGGAGAAATAATTTACAGGGGTGTTTCTCACTTACTTCAGCTAGTGTAATAATTCTAGTGAATGCTTTGTGTTCCTATTTTCCTATCTGTGTTTGGGAAACATTCTTTCTGCAGAAGAGGTATGTGTGTAAAGTTTATGAATGTGTACATGTGGTATAAAAATTGTGCATTTTATGTGAGAGATTTAGAAAGGATTGTTTGATACAATAGTGGTTATTTGTTGAGTTAGACTTCTGCTTATCTTTGGAAGTTTCCATGAAAGCTATTGAAGAGTGGTCAGTAGGCAAACTCCAAACATTTTTATGTTATGAATTGGGTCTACTATAATCATGAGTCTGGTATAAAAATCAACATTTTTATAGTGCAGAAAATATTTCTTCTTTGTTTTCTTTTGAGGTCAGAGTTTGTTAAGCTACACTATATTTTTTAAAATTTCTTTTATAATCAAGAAGCTTAGAAAAGGATTTTCGTGGGGTTTTTTTTTTTTGGTGTGTGGTTAGGGGTTTTTTTGTGGTTTTTTCTTTTTTTTTTTTTTTTTTTTTTTTTCCCCACTTCTCCTGTGGCCATACATAATAATTTGGTATAAAGAGCTGAGCTTTCAAGGAAATGTCAAAACTTTTATGATTGGCAATGTAAAGAACCTTAATATTTTCTGAACAGGTTCGGTCATCTTCTATTATGCTTAAATTGTGGCATGTCTTGATGGGCACACTTAAGCAGACAAGCTTCTTCACATGAAATTTGATATCTGTAGTATTCAGAGTGTGTGTATACAAGACATAAATATTGAAGTCTACAATAATGGCATGTTTCCTATTTTTCTTCTAAAGAAATGTTTGGAAGCTATTTTTGAGGAATTGAAATTGTTTATGTTGTATTTTTTTGTTTGTTAGTTTTTTTAATGCTGCTCACTTAATTCTCACTGATGATAGTCTAATTCCTTTGTGTTTCTTTTTACAAAGAAATCCAAGGAATAGTTAGCAATATTAACACAGACAATAGAGTTCTTAATGCAGTGGATTTTTTTGTGTGTATCTTGCCTTTTTTAATATACTTTCCAATTTCTCAGTGGGTAGAAAACTAGATATGTGTGTATTTTTTCCCTTTTGTGTTCCTACAGAACTCATACTTTGAATTTGAACTTCTGTGTTGTCTGTTTATGATGTAGAAAAGTGATACATTGGTTTGTACAGCAATGCACCTTGATTTTTGAATGCATAATGAATACTGTGTAAGGAACCAAACCCAGGGAAAGTTTTGTCTGTGTTTGTTTCCATATTTTTTTTTCTTTCTTAATTTGTAACTGAAATTGAGGAGTAAAAAAGTATTTCAAAACAAACCCAAAGTCCTGATCGCCCCCTACCTCCTCAAACACCTAGTGTCTTGTCAACTGCACAATGACGTGTCTCTGTAAATTAACCTTGACAAGGGATTTTTGTTGTGACTGTGGGCAAATCAAAGAACTAGCAAAATAAGGCTCACTTTTTCTAGAGCTCTGTGTGGGGAATTGTTATAGGAAAGGAAGCCTTAACTTAGGGCATGAGTGGACTTGAATTTGAATCCTGAATTTGTTCGTTTGGTAACATGTAGTGTTCTCCCTCTTCCATCTTAGGGAAAAATCTTTTTTTTATGCCAATTTCCCATAAAAGTGATCATGAACTTTATTAACTTCATTTGGTAAACTGATTCCTTTTCACAGAAAGGAAAAACATTAAGTATGCAACAAATAGACTCACGTATGAAGCTACCAACCAGACCATGATGTTTACTCATGCAGGCTTTACTGTATACAAAGCTAGTGGATTAGAGTAATGAATTGATAAGTGTACAGGCGTTTGCAGAATGAGTACTTTTCCATTAATCTTCTTTTCTGTAAGATTTCTGCCTATACCAGCTTGTACTCCAGGATCCTAGCTCGTTTCCTTTACTTAAGTCTTTGAGTCATTTCTGCATTCAACTTTGTTTCCAAGAAAACACAACATGCTATAGTAATTAATAACCTTTGGTTTCTGTTTGTGGGGCGGACCTGATAGTTTTAAAGGATATTTTAATATAAAATCAAGTGGTAGAGAGATAAGGGAAAGCATTAGTTTGTTTTGTTGTAACAGATGCATTTGTTGCTGAGACTGACCATGAAGTGGCTTAGATAGCTTCATTATTTTAGATGGATAGCTAATTACTGTTCTTTTTTTTTTTTTTTTATTATTCCTATTTCTGTCCTTCATGTGATGGTTGTGAATTAGCTTTGTGCCATTTTCTAAAGTATCAGGCATTTTTATACATTTGGTATATTGAATGGCAAATACTTGATGTAAAGTCTGCAGTTTTACTTCATAACCAGATTGTAAAATATGAACTGAATTAATCATAACTGCAAAGAGTAATGGCACATTTTCTCTTATTTTATCTTTACTGCCTTTCAGATCATGGTTTAAAACCTTCTACATCTGGTGCACAGAATGAGGCAGCAGCTTTGGTAGTGGATAGCAAGAGGCAAAGGTCAAACCAGAGGCTGCACAAATATTGTGCACTGGATTTATTGTTTTAATTAAGAGTGTGGCAGTTCATCATAAACTGTTTATGGTGTTTTTGCACAGTGCAGCATTTTGAAATCAGCTGTTTTAATGAAAACATAATGTCATATCTGTCAAAGTTCTAAATATTTTGAAAGTGAAATATGAAAACAAGAACTTTAATTCTGGCTTTACTGGGATTAGCTCTTGGAATTGTTTTAAAATCCCTTATGTGTCATATCACAGGTAGCATAGTTCTGTTAGGGAATGGAAAGTACTATATGGAGCTTGTTTAATTGTGAAAATACATGCTGAGGGTTAATATATTGAAAGACAAAGCTGTTATGATTTGTGTTGGAATGCCAGAATTAAGACATGAACAGAGATAAGGCACTTCATAAACGATATGTAAATGCCATGTCCTGATTGTGCTTAAAAAAAAAAAAAAGACCCAAAAAATAAACCACCAAAGTGAATGAATCCATAAACCCGGAAAGAAATAAATATGCTGTGGGTCATATGACGCCGTGATATATTAGCATCAGGGTATTTGTAAGTAATTATTTACAAGACCTAATGTCTTTCTGTGGACTTTTAAAGCTGAGCATTTTGTAGTCCAGTGATTTTCTGCTATTGTTATGTATTCATACGTAAGGCAATTTTGGTTACATTTTTTGTATAGTCTGATAAAATATTTGTATAATCTGAAAATTATATTTTTGTAGTACTCTCCTTGGAAAATAGAAATTAAGTCTGTCATTAGATGCTAGGCCACAGTAGTTGACTGAGCAGGGTAATGTATGTTACATTTTGTGCTATACTTGGTCAAGTTTCATATATATCGTATTCCACGTTATTTTATTAAATTTAATATCTACACTTCCTATTACCAGACATGCCTCTCATTCAAAGCACAGAGGCGCAGTTCTCTAATCAGAAGTGACAAGCTATATACTTTCTTTCAGCCATTATTCGGTAGCCTAGAGCAAGGAGCTCTGTTTCCTTGAAAATGTTTTGAATTGGGTTATTTTTATTGAAGTATTAAAGTAATTCTTCAGATTTTAGGCTATTATTTAAGTACTTTTGGGAGAATGCAATAACCTCTGGATTCTGTAGCCTTTGTTATGTTAACAATTGTAGCTACTAAATGTATCTTTTTAATGCTTGTTATGTAAGTGTCTGGAAAAATCATCTGACTGATAGAAACCAACAATATTTAGGAAATAAACAAGATTAGTTGGCTAAATTACTTTACTATTGAAGTATAATATCAAAGTGACTTACTATTTAAATATACCAATAGATTCTGGTCACTATACCTTCACCAACAAATGTACATGATTAACTGTTTGCTAATTTGTTGCAACATAAAGTTCATGTTTGGCAGATTTATTATTAAGAAGCCTGAAAACGCTACTTTCCTATCTTAAGGCAATCTATTGCTTGTGATGATATTGGTTAAAGCCCTCTACAAACACATCTAATATTTAGGTTTGTTGAGTATCTTTATTTGAAAGGGCTTCTGAAATCTTTGCAAATTTTGTACCTCCTTCTCTTTCCTTTAAGATAGAAAGCAGTGTGAAAATATCAAAATAGGTATAAATATGAGAAAGGAAGCAGTTGTCCCAAACCTCAAAGATATGGCTGCCTTTGTACCTCTTCTGAAATAGTACGCATCAAGGAGAAACTTAAGGCGAAGCAGCTTTATTGGGGGCATAGTCCTTTTGGGGTACAGATGTTTTCTGAGAGGTGATCTTAATTCATCAACCATTGTCAGTTTTCCTCCAATGTCTTGTGTGTGTATTCATGGGGGAAGGTGTGTGAAGCATAATAGAAGAGCTGCCAATATTTATTAGAATTGGGTGAACAATGTGAAGAGATACAGAGTGTCGTTAGGAGGTCTCCCTGACATCAATAGAATTATTGGCCTTTGTTAAGTGGAGACAATGAGCCTTGTGAAATTTTGCAGTGATGTTGATGTGCACGTGAGAGAAAGATAATGCTAAGAAACTAACTCCAATCTTGAATAAATATCTTATTCTTCTAGGCAAACATTATGTCCACAATTCAAAGTATTTTCCCAGAAACAATTTCATAACAAATTTCTGCCAGTTGTAGGCATTATTCTTATCTTGTCTCTGTAGTCTTCCTTTTTTAAAGTAGAGTGTGTGTTAGGTTTTGAGAACTTTCTTTTGTTAGTATGCTTGATTGATACTGTTTAATAGGACCATGGTATTAAAAATCAACTTTCTTTATCGGTGTTCTGTACAATTTTGGTATATTTAAAAATGCGGTGGGAGCTAATTGCAATGTTTGGTTGACCAGGACTATCCTAGATCTACATATAGTTCCTTGTTTATGTTATCAATTCCAAATGATTGTGTTATTTTCTTATTCAGGTGAATGAAAATGTAGCAGATCCACAGGCAATGTAGACCATACTAAGCAAGGCAAGAGAAATAGAAAGTACTCAGGGCATGTTAATGAGAAAGTAGGAAGACCTGCAGACAATGTGAGAGCTATGTATGCTGAAAACAGGGTTAAGTTCATTATGTTGCCAGGCACAGTGGTTCTGTATGTAGATTTGATTAAGTAATTACATGCATACTATACTATTTGATTTGCAAATGCAAACTGTATCACATGCACAAAACCAGATGATTGTTCTAGGGAAAATGTGGCCCTGAATAGAATTCCAGAATGACAGTTCTTACAGTTTGGTGAAATTAGAATTACAATTCAACTATATAATATTTTGAAATGAATTTATGTTGAAGATTTGTTAAAATTCCTGAAAATTATGTTGAAATTTATGTTGAAAACAAGAATGGGCACGTTCTTGTTAACAAGAAGAGGTTAATATTAAAATAAATGAAATGTGTAAGAACTGATGTGAACTAAGAGTAAAAACCCATCCAAGATCACCAAAACATGTTATAAATGCAAATGTTGACTCAAATGATAACCAACACTACACAGAGAGAATGAAAGCATCAACAGAGTAATGACATTACGTGTCTAAAATCTTTTATAAGATGCTGAGCAATACTTTGAAAAGATACAAAGTGGCAGTAGAGGGCTATGGATAGAAATGTAGATGAAAAATACAGGAAATTCTTACCTGAGAGTAGCTGAAGACAGGGAGAATATTAGGGAGAAGTATCTCATCCTGGCCCTGTTTTCTTCATAACTTCTGTTTACGCCCACTGTTGGAGACTGTGCAAAGTTAAATTACCTGTTGATCTGATGCTGTGACTTGAGCTTTAGAGTTCGAGTGTGCAACCTGAATGGTGGGTAAGTGGTGGAGAATCCTTACTGCTTCAGTGCCAGCAGTTAGACTCACAGTAGGAATGAATGGTATTGCCTGCTAGCTGCGGGTACACTCAGAAGGGTAAGTGTATAGTCTAAACAGACATGTAAGGGCATGCCATGACATCCCCCAATATGCTGGCCACTATCTGGCCTATATTTTAGGGGTGGAACTGGGGACATGGACATAGTATACAACTACACAAACAACTTGAAAATGCTTCTGGGTCTCCTACTTTAATGTAGCCATGGTCAGCTAAATGTTGCTTGGTGCTTATGGAGCAAAGTGCTATATGTAGTATTTAATGGTACAACAGAGATGGTCTGCAAGTTAGGAGTAAGTATGTAAGGCAGATAGTACATGCTAAACTCAAGAGTAGATGCTGACCCAGGATATGCTTTGCACTCAACAATGTGCTTCATAGGAGGTCATCCTGCCTCTCCCAGAGAAATGACTGTCAGAAATTCGTTGGCAACAGAAACGTGAGGAAAATGTTTGCTGTTCCCATTCTGCAGTAGCATGGGCTAGTTTTAACTTTTTATTCACTGCTTATAGCAATTAAGCCTGTTGGATTTGATCTGGGAATTATTTAGTGAAGTGTTGTGGCAAAAGTAATACTAGGTAGAACGTGTGATTCCTTTTGGCCTTGAAAATCTATGGATCTTTTTCAGACGTGCGGATCTGTAACACTACTAATGAATATTAAAATTCATTCAGTGCTCTGCTAAAATGACATGATAAAGCTTTCACTTGGGAAAGATGTAAACAATTACATTAATATATACAACTTGACTATTTTTAATTTTCAGAATTTTTATTTGGAAACCATAGGTGTGTAAAATTTGGAACAATGTACTTGGCAGGGCAACGTATGAATTGTTCAGCATTTCAGTGGTATTGTATGTACATAGGGACGTTTTATATCTTAACTTTTAAGTCCTGAATTTGAAAAAAGCATCCATGTTCCTTCAGAGAAAATGCATACCATCGCAAATGTGCATTAAAAAAATGGAAAAAACAGGGAAAGCCCCCCCCCAACCCCTCCCTTTAAAACTACTAATCCTGCTTTCTGAGATGCCTAAGTTTTTTACAACCTGTTAATCGTTGATACAATTTCATTTGTAGGAAAAAAATTGTTCTTAACAATAATGTAGATGTAAAGGTAGAAATGACAAGAGGATATGTAAATGGAATCAGATGTCCAGAGTTCTTACAACAGACAGAGGAATATTTATCCCAAAATGTGACAGATAAATAGTATTTGGGTATCTTCTGCATAAATATTAGTGGAAACAAATGTGAATGGTAAAAATTTAGGAAACAAATCACATAGGAAGCAGAACTTTAAAACCTTTTTTCTCTTTATTTTTCTCAAATTGGTATCTGTTTATTATTGAATTATATTGACTTAAAATTTGTTTTGTTAAATAGCGCTGGTATGTTTTATGGTAATGTAAATGATGCATTATTAAAAAAAGTATAATTAGCATTCTTAATGAAAAGCCATAGCTTGATAGGTCAATTTCTATAGTCTTAAAGCAAAACCACACATATTTATTGTAATAATCTTCAGCAAGATAAAATTAATAGAAATATCTGAAAATATAAAAAGATATATGTATGTACATTGGACATTAGTGCTATATACAAAATATATTGGGAATGAGTTTCAAAATATTTCAAACATTGTTGACCTTTGTTATATGATACCAAGCTCAGGGAAATATATTTGCATAGATTTAGTAATATATTGTAAATAACTACATAGGACAGTGCACATTTTTCCTTAAGATGCAGCATTATAAGCAAGACATTAAATTATGCCTATCAGACAAAGCAGCAGAATCTCAACATTTTTTTTTATAGCACATTCTATTGGGAAGACATCTCTGCTTCTAAAAAGCACATGCATTAACTGCCTGATTCATGTGGTGACATGTGGCATATCCAAATGTGTTATGGATCTCCCAGGAATAAAAACAACATAGCAAAATCATCACCTTGGGATGTTCATTGAGTGAATATTTTACAGACATACTCCTTTTATATTTATATAATAATTTAGTGTTATGACAATTTTTTTAGCAGTGTTGGCAGTTTTTCTTTTTTATAATGGTATTATATTTGTGAGCCTATTAAGTGCACATGGGCTAAACTACAGAAAAAAAGTATTTTTCATAATTCCTTAGGGTGCTTGTAGCAAAAGAACCATATTGGTATAGAAAAGTGTTAATAAAAGGTCAAGCAGAACTTTCCAATGTTTATCATGATAGCAATAGCAATTTGGGCTTTTTTGAATTGCGTATTGAAAAAGCAGATTCATGGAGTGTATAGAGAGGTAACTGTACCTACCATACTTTGTACCTGAGCTCTTTATTAAGAGACACATTTAAATTTTAACAATAATCACAGTAATTATTTTCTACCATTTTTCCTTTTGAGTATCTGGAAATTGGTGTGAAATTGTATGAAGCAAGCTGAAGAAGTTTGCTTATTTTGCTGTGTTTCTGTATTACAACTACTGCTATCTACTCCAGAATCGAGAATGATGCTTACATCAGTGTAGTCATTTTTGCTGCTCCAGAGAGACGGCGTTCAAAATGGGAGCAATGCTTTTGGTGGAGTGTACTCATGTGCAAACAGATGAAGAAATGCTGGCTTATAATTTAGGAATTAAGTCTGTTCATTCTGGTGCATCATGATATTCTAGTCACCTTACATTTGTATTTGTACTGAAACAAAGCTATTGTTAATCAACTCTTAGCTCTCCTGGAGTCGTGTTAAGAAAGTCTGAGCTCAAATTTTGATTTGATTATTCTTTTGGAGTGCTTCTTTTTGCAGAGATGATGCGATTTGTTTAATTGTAGACTAGATGTGTCTGTTTAAAGTGTACAATTTATAAAATGCTTTTCCATGCTTATCCAACAACTTTGAAGTAGTAAAATCCAGGTAATGCATGCGTTAACTATCTCCAAACAGAATGAAAGCTGGCTGTTTGGTTGAAATTTCATTGGTATCGAACATGGTGTCAAGACTGACCGAGTGTCTGGTCTTGCATGCTTGATGTCTGTGTGATTATTATTTTTTTTTAAATTTTTTTTTTAGATTTATTTTTTTAAGGATATTTAAATATAAACTATGATGACATTAACTGTGGCATGAATGTATACATGTATTTTTACACTCTTTTGCTGTGGGATTACAGCTCATCAGTTATTATTAACTCCTCAATGAAAGAGTAGTAAGTAAATTTGTGTGCGGCTTCTTTGTGCATTAAGTTGCTGGAGTGTCTCTATCCTAAAACAAGCCAATCTTTTCATTGTCTTCTCGGTGACGAGAGTGGGCCATAAACTTCAATATAATGCTAATGAATATTGTTACACCTGGTAACTGGATTAGGATTAGCTGCTACAAAGAGTCTCTCTTTCCTGATCAGATCAGGAGACATGGATGATCTACAAATGACAATGCAAGCATCTTTTGACCCAGTGTTGGGACGATACTGATTTTCAGTTAATTTTCTGTTTCTGCTTCAACAGATAAAACTTTACTAGGTACATGTAATAGTGTATGTACAGCACATAAATGATATTAAGAATTCTGAACTAGATGCTACTCTACCTTATTTAGAAAATGCAAAAATAATTTTGTTCAACTGCTTTGTAAATCTTTCTCTGATAGTGTGCTATGCCTTAATTATATGCAAGTTACAAAACTGTTATGCTGCAGATTAAAATACTGACCACAGACAAATACTGCATCTCCTCAAAATAGAAATGTGTTTTCTGTGCAAAAGTGTAGATAAAGGCTATTTTCTTGAAATTGATCCAAGTTGGCTCCACAGGAACAGAAGCATGAGCATCCAAAGTAGCTGTAACAGCAGGAAATCCACTTTTCATTGCCATTTTGCTGTATCCCTTGTGAGAAGGATTGAAAATAGTGCAGGGAAACTACAGGAAATCTATATCAAATTTTCTTAGAGATCCATTGTGTTGTTTCCATTGTATCATATTAGCATTGTATTTAGTATTTCTTTTTGGCAGAAACAGTAGTGGTGATACTTATGTTATCAAAATTATATTAAGAATTAATAAAGAAGTGTTAATGAAGAACAAATGATGTTGGTAAAATAAGGTATATAAACAGTATCAGGTTTGCCAGTAAAAACTGATTTTTAGTATGCTGCTTAATATCTGCTGTAAAGTTATTCCTGGTTTCCACTTTTATCGTATGGTTTAGAAAAAATATTTTCTTATGTGTCCATACAGCATTAAAAAAATAAATAAATTTCTCTTTCTTTCAAAAACAAGAGTGCATCACAAGGCTTCCCTGAAAGCTTTGCTGTGCAGTGAAACTGATGCTTTTCACACATATAGAAATCTTTTGTAGGTATACCGTATAAAGAGCTAGTGAGTTGGTGAACTAAGATACATGAGACCCACACAATGTGGAGATGAAACATCTTGAACATGGGTATGATAATAAAGCATTGCAATTCCCGTGATTTGGGGGAATAGGAACTATTATAACTTCAGATGTCTGAGATAAATACAGACAGAAATAGGTACTCCAATTTTGCCTGCCTGCAGAATAAATATCTTAGAAATTGTCAGTTCACTTTTAAATTCTGAAATGTTTGAATTTCACATTAGAGTTTTGAGTTTTGCTGTATGTTTTGGTTCACAGCTACCAGGGATACACCAGTAGTGTTAAGGCATGGCATGAAGCCTAAATTAATAAGCTCTTTCAGGCTTATTAGGCTGGGCCCTGTGCTGACACTGCCAAATTGGGCAGCTGTGGGAGGAGGGAGGTAGCAGCAGGGGTCAGAAGAACAAAGGATAGAAGACAAGGAGACAGCATCAGGCAGTGGTAAGAAGCAATGTGGTGAACTGGAGGGAGGAAAGGGAAGGTGGTGGCTGGAAAAGGAGGTAGGTCATGAGGAGAAGAAAATGGAGATAATGAAGTTCATTCCAAAAAGAAAACTGGGGACCAAGGACCTATTTCATTCAATGCAACATGCAACCTGAGACCTGATATGAGTTACTTCTCAGCTAAAATAGTTATTTTTCTAAAGTGGAACTCTTGGCATTTTTACATATAGAACTGGTTTCTGCTGTAGCCATTGTTATATGTAAGCCCTGTTAATTCTTTGCTGTTAGCTAGTATGTAAACAGAACAAAAATGAACCAATCTTGTAAGAAATCTGATCTAGTCTGTGCACTGTAGTTTAGCACCCGAACAGGCTGTATCTGTGAGGGTACAGTGGTGGGCTGCACTTGCTATCTAAAAATTGTTAAAACTTGTCATGCTGACCAGTGTTGGGAGTGGTTGAGGAGAGGGAGAAGGGGAGGCCTTACAGTGAGGGCGAGGCTGCTGGAAATGTACATTGTCCATTTTGAGCTGTGAGGATGGTCAGAAAAGTCTCTTTCCTACACAGTCCTTCAAGGATTGCTAGTAATGTCTTCTCTAGCTCATCTTCAGTGTGCCGTGGAGCTAATCTAAAGTCAGCGCATCTGGAAGCAAGATGGTAGAAAGGCCAAAGTTCAGTCTTGGCCTCCAGTGGATCATCTGTATTAAAGAACAAACCTCTTAGAGCTATTGTAGTGTGATTCTGTCTCTGCTCTGTCCTTTCCTGATGAAGTGATCAAGGAAGAGTTCTGCCAGCTTTTCTGCAGCTATTTTCTTTGTTTAAATTCATCAAACCCAGGAGGAGTAGTAATTTGGACACTGGCACTCACTCACTCTTCTGTAAGAAGTAGTGAGGTTTTTGTGGTACATCTTCTTTAAAGTGTTGTGATACACTTTTCATGGTATGAAATTCATATGAACTAAAAATGTATGTATTGGTCTGTCATTCACAAGGAACTGCAAATGGACTGTTACTAAGAACGTAAATGAGAATTAGACATCCACGTCCTGTTAAATTACTTGGAGGTACCTCATTGTCATTTGTGCCTTTGACCACTTCTTGCATGTGCGTTTTGTTTGGACATAGTTATGTTTCTGCTAGGTCTGATTACTTTTTTTGCTGGGATTTCTGTGGCACGGGTCCTACACTTGAGTGGTCCACTCCAAGTGCTTGTCTTTGGAGCCGGAGCTTTGCAGTTGTGTCATGAAATACACTTGTGCTGCAGAATTGCCTCTGCTCACTCTTCTCATTCTCTTCTGTTGCTGCCCTGGGGTTTATATTGAGTCAGTAAAACTTGACTTAAATTCTTCAGTGTTAATCCTTCTTCCCAGAAATGGAGAATGTGTAGATAACAGTATTTCCTTTCATTAGTTTTTCTATTCTTTTTCCTCTGCTAGAAAATAAAGACTATGTAAATTCCTGGAAAAGTTACAGAGGTCCTAGTTTAAGGCAGATGTAGAGACTGGTAAATAAAGAGGAGCGACCATGTTATATATATGTACTGCGTGATAAGTGATTGAAAAATATTAAAGCATATTTATGATATAAACGTATCCTCAGACACTTCCAAAAGTTTTATCTCACCTGTATGTTTTTTGATGTCTTAGCTGCTTTTGGAATATCTTCGTCCTTCTCCTTCTGTTTGGTGTGTGGTTTTGTGTGTGGGTTGGTGTTTTGTGTGTTGGAGTTTTTTCTATTTTTATTTTAATAAAAAGTTCTACCTGTATAATGAATGAAAATTTTAAGGTATTTTATACAAGTAAATGGAGGGATGGATAATGTTAAAAGCATCCAACAATTCTAAGAGATGTGTTCAGATTTCTGAAATTCCCGCTTGTATTTTGTTTTCCACCCAATGCAGTTTTCAATTTATTGCAGCATTTCCCCCTTTCTGAAAATTGTAGTAACTTCTTTAAAAAGAAACTTAAAAAAAAAAAAATCCTGTTCATGGGGTTTCACAGAAGTAAATATGTTAGTGTAAAATGAATAGTATTAGATTCAGCAATGTGAAATTGATTGTCTAAAAGGTGACATTGACCCAATTCTGCCTTTTACAAGTTGTTTTTTTTTTTAATGTGACTTCCTTTTCCTGCTATAGTTAACAATACTATTGAATGATTAGGAATTAATTATATGAATAAAAATTTCAGAATACGTCTAAAATTTGACTAACATAACTCACCAAGGATTTTCTATTTGTATGGTAATATTGGACAAGGATATTATAGAATGAGTCAAAAAATTTATTAGTTCTAGTAAAATTTTAAGAATTTTACGTTTGAGTCCTGTACGTTTAGGTTTGTAGAGAACAGTATTTGGCCACGGAGATGTAGCTGGCAGCTCTTGCTGAGACACTAAGAACTTCAGGAAAATATGTAGCAGTGTAATATCTAGGTGAAGGAAAGAGGACTTTTAGGACAGTTACATAAATACTCATCTGTTTTTATTTTCTGTCATTAATATTTTGAATTTTCTTAAATATATGTATCTTTAAGAATGGTGAAACCTTGCCTCAGTTCTACGAATAACACTCTGAAATGCTCTTGATATGTTTTTTGGGGTATTTTTTAGCTGATGATAATCCTTACAAGTCATTGTTTTCTCCAGCTCCGTTGCTGTTGTTTGTCTATAGAAATGGACTGTTTTTTTTTTTTAAATCTTTGTTCACTGACCGTATTGCGTTTTCTTTTTTCCCTACGCGCGGCAGCCCGGAAATTGATTGCTGTGTTCCGACGTGCCCGGTGCTACCGGTGCTGGGCGGACGCACGGAGGCAGCGATCCCGCGTGCGGCCTGTTGGTGGGAGTATAGGCACACGCAGGTGCCCCAGCACACCGGTGCACCAGCAAACTGCAATGAGGCCATGGTTGACCTTTGTCAGGCTCAATAGCCTTTCATTTATCACTGATCACAAGAGTGGAATGAACATATTTACTTGTGTTTTACTTTCCACTTATAATATCTAGTGGCATGGGAGGAAAATGAAAACAATTGTTCATATGGGAAATTTATGTGCTTCATCTGGCTGTATGATTTCCACAGTTGTACCAGTGCCACTTAGGGACTGGTATTGCATTTTACATCTTTAGGCTACAACAAAGTAGCTTTTCCATCTGCTGTGAAGCCTCTAATAACGCTTGTCTCGCTGTGTTTTTGTAGTACAGTGTTTCATTTGAATAGCAGACTTCTTTAGCTCTTTGTTTAACAAATGCCTTTCATCTGATGTAAAAAAAACCTCCTTTTGTTTTAAGGATATTTTCCTTTTATCCTAAGTAAGCGGAAGATTCTGATTTCTTCTGTTACATGCTGGGTACAAATTCATTTAAGTACCTGAACTAGTCTTATTCCAGTTCCTGAGTTCTAGGTGGAAATCGTTCCTGGATATTATGCAAAGGGTTTCTGAATTCATTCCCATCATAGCTTTGACACTATGTTCATCCTGTTCTCTTCTATGCTTTACTTATTCAAATAGTCCCATTAAAATCGATGGGATTATTCATGTAAGTAAGGCAAGTGGGATTTGGGTTTTGAGTGTTTGTTTTTTTTTTTTCACTGTGATTTTAGTTGTTTTCATCATGTGTTTCAATTTCTGCAATGATTAAGCCCGTAGTTTTTTTTCTGATTTTGAGCACCATTTTTCAGATTTGTGGTAGTTTAAAATTTGTACATATCAGTACGCTTGTGTAAATCTACCTAGAAATAAATTCTCCTTTCACCACTGTTTTACAGTGTGTTAACAATGGCAGTTTTATTAAACTGCATTACAATGTTGAATGCCCTATAATTTAATTCAGTTAAAATTTCTAGAAAGGCAAATTATTTCTTTTAACTTCACAGATTAAAGAAAATATACATATTCACACCAGATTCTGATCACTAAATCAGAAGTTTATCTTTCATTATCTCCTATATGTTAGCAAATTCTGGTGGTTTAGTGATAATTTTTAGACGAAGTTTAAACAAAATATAACTTGTTTACATAATAGTACAAGGTTAATAGGTCGCGCAATAAGTATTATAGTATAGTATTTGGAATTTACATATAACTGTAAAATTAATAAATGCATTACTATTTTCTTAACAGTAAGTGGCATTGCTTTACAAATACTGCTATATATAGTAATGTTTATCAGTAGATAATTTTCAGAGATACTATAGGTATGTGTATAATAACTTTGGTAAAACAAATTATTAAATACTGTGATGTACTGATGGATTTTGTTTTTCTACTGTACTACTTGCATTTGTAATGTAGATTCTCTTTATTTAGCTTGCATGGTTTACAGATTGGAAGCAGAGGCAGATTAGAGGGAAATCCAATAGGGTAAGAGGGTGAAACTGCATTGAAAGCAGAGTTGAATGAAATTCCAAAATTATTTTAAGATTGTGTTCTGCAAATTCTGATTTCATAATACGTTTTTCACTTTAGAAAGAAGACATTGCTCTGTCTGTGTGATAGGAATACCTACTGTTTGAATACTGCATCTAGACCATAGAAAATACAAATATATTCCGCTTTGGTATGATGGTGATTAAAGGGTGTTGCAATCCTGAGTTTGCCAGAGGATAGCAGAGTTTACAAAAATCTTTACCTTGTTTTTTTGGTATATTTCTTACAGGCAGTTCCCACTTCTGTATTTATCAGTAGTAGGACATAAAAGTAAAAAGAAAAGAAAAAAAGGAATAATGAAATGTGAACTAAATGAAACTGTTGCATAAAAATGCATACTATATACTGACCAGTCGAATGTTACATAGATAGACGTTCTCTGAGGCTAATCCTGTGTTTAATGACCAACCGAAGCACCTTGGGGTTTCAGGACCTATATTTAATTTACTATTTGTAACTGTCCTTTTGTTTCTTTAGAAGTGATACAATAAAATCATTTCAAATGTATGTTTGCCCAATTTAAGAGATAACACTTACTTAAAAGCAAACTTTCAAAGCTAGTGAAGATAAGCAGCAGTCTCCTCCTGAGGTGAATGGAATCCTCTCTCAGCTAATTAGACTTTACCCCATTTTCCCAGCAGTCTTACAATCGAATTACTCAAAATTGCATTTCTTTATTGCATGTTGCCAAATTCCAAGGTGAGAAAATATTAAGATAATGACTAAATATTTATGAAAAATTATTACCCTTTATGTGTAAGAAAAACAATTTCTGTTAAGACTAGTAAATCTAATAAAACACACATTATAGTAGAACTGGACAGAAGATGTTTTGAAACAAATAAATATATGACACATTTTTGAACAGGCAAATACTGGTGGTGGGAGACAGGTATACATGTGTATGTGGGTTGTATTCATGTGCAAAGAATTATAAGATGCTGAAATGCTTTGTTTTTTGGTGCAGTTCTCAGTGAACACTGAATGAAAAAAGAACTTAAGAATGTGAAATATTTTACTAATTCTATTTGCATTTAAGTTTTAAAAATCTCTTATTGCTTGAAACTGAAGTTAACTTTTTAAATTATTTATGGTAGCAATAATGCATGTTTTTGTTATTGAACTATATCTCTATAGTTCATCTAGTGAACAAAATCCTCCCTCAGCTAATTATAACTTACAGTATTTTCCCAGCAGTCTTACAATCAAATTATTCAAAATTGCATTTCTTTATTGCATATTGCTAAAACCCAAGACAAGCAAACATCAAGATAATAAACAATTATTTATTGCGAATTATTACCTAATATATAAGATTAACAGCTTGTAACTATTAAGATTAATACATGTGGTAAACTGTATTTATTATACTTATTTTGTAGCAAATATCTTTGTATAAAACATATGTTTATGTATTGCAATTAATGAGAAAAAGTGTAAGATTAACAATTTAAGCTGTGTTTTGTTCTTAGATTTATGCACACTGTAAAATTTATTTATTGCACTTATTAAAAGTATTTAATGATGGACTTTTACATGCTATATTTTTAATGTGCAAATATAAACTAAAGGAGTGTTAAATTACAAAATGGAAAATTATAACTGAAGTCAAAGGATCTAACTATTTTCTGCTGTAAATCTACTTTAAAATGATCATCATTGGAATTGCAGAATCCTTAAATTGTGGCCTTTATAGTACATAATGAGTTGTGATGAGTTTTCCTTTTTAAAGGCTTTTTTCATCGTTAGAACTAAACTCAACATCTTGCTCTTAAAGATAAATGTAGCTCATAGTATAAACATTGGAATCATATCTTTTTATGATGAGAAGTTAAAATAACATTTCTGATAGGAAAGAGAGAGCAAAACCAGATAACTTGCGATGCACTGCAAGGAAGAAACTGAATTTAAAAATGAGGCTTCTGCTTTGTCTTTGGAGAAGAGCTACTGCTGCAATCACGTAGATTGTGCAGGTTGACTGAGAAGACGTTTCAACGCTCTCTTATTCTGGAGAGACTTCTTTGACCAAAGTACTTCTAAACTGATTTTTGCTTTTGCAGAAGTGTAATATTTTCTAGCATCTTTTATGCTTTCTTCATTTTTCTAGGAAACTTTTACTGCTTCAATCTATCAGCGATTAGGCTCTGGTGTAATATGTTATCTTAGCATTTTGTTTTAGAAAATATTGATGTATTATGAGTATGTTCAAAACCTATTTATATGCTGCGTTTTTTATAAAGAAATTGCTTTTGGGGAAAGGAGTCTTTCAGCTGAAATGTATTTCTACTTCTGCTTCCTCCTATGTGACAATGCTTAGAACCAGGCATTTAAAGTGTACTTAATGATGTAATTATAAGAAACAAGTGATGCGATTTCAGCGGGATTTCATACTTAAGCAAACAACCATGTACATAAGCAGGTTTGGATAGGGAAAAAAAACCACATTGCATCTACAAGTTCTTTTTTGTGTGGTGTTTTTCTTTTTTTAAAGTCTTGTGTGAATGGGATTGAGTTTCACTAAGTCTCACTGTACAGACAGTATTTCTAAAAAGACTAAATGAAATTTTTATTTCACTAATTGGGTATTTAATAGATTTTATTTTTTAAAGAATATTCAAAAAGTATCACAGCATGAAGAGAAGGAATTAATAACAATGGCAAGCTGTGCATTTTTAATTTTTATTTTTTAGGTATTCTAGGCAGCTACTGTAACTATTATTACTTTTAAGCATTCTGGGTTTAAATAACTTTACTAGGTTGGACTTGAAATATTGAGCTACACGTGTGTTTTAAATCAGGTAAAAATATGGTTAAGATTCTTATGATAACCATAGTAATTTGAAGTAATGAGAATAAAGTAAAAATATTTTGTTGAAAGCAGTGAAAACTTTGAACTGAAAATGTGGTGGGTTTTTTTTGTGTTAAGCTTTCTGGAACATAAGAAAAATGTCTTTTACTTACAAAATGAATTTTAGTCTTGTGTTTTAAATGCATTAAAACACCGATGTACTGAGGACTTCTGCTTATTGCTGTAGGTATTGCTCCTTTTTTTAAAAAAAATCAGTTTTTCTCTAGATATAATTTATTATTATACAGTCATTCAACAAGATTTTTCATCACAGTGCTAATATGACAAACTGATTTTGTTTCAGTTGAAGTCAAAAGGCTCTCTGAGTCTTTTTTTTTTTATATTCTTCATTTGTTATAAACACAGATGTGAGTCTAAAAATGCCTACCAAAATATGTAATATACTCTGAGGTTATTTTAAAGGCTTGCGTTCTTAATATGATGCTTCAGTTCTAAAACACTGACCTCAGGTTGCTAATTTTGAAGTAGTAAAGATCCTGTATGTTGTATTATCTGCACATCTGTGGAACTCTAGAAATATTTGATTTAAATTCTTGAATGTGATTTCACTTCTCAGGGAATTTAAAAGGTCTAATTTGGGATGTGTGTGGCTAGCTGAAATTTCCTGAAGTGGGAATCGGTACTCTAGTGCTCCCTCCCACCTTCAAATTTATGATCATGAGAATAACTATTCCGCAGCAGACTGAAAGCCTTCTAGGACACTGTCCTTTTTGTGACATTGGCCAATGAAGGATTTAGAGGGAAAGAATGGAAGTAGCAGAGCAAAAGTAGGGTTATATTTTCCTAAACTTCTGCTCCCTGTTTCTGGAAGCCTACAATTTATGACCTATACTTTTATACTTCTCATTATCCTTGTTTCTTGTCTCCAGTGCCCTCTTTAGTTCTATTATCCTTTTTTTGAGAAATAGTTACCAGAATGCACTTAGGTTTAAAGAGGTAGGCATTCACAGTCTCTGCTGAGGAAGGGCAAAATGGCTTAAGAGCGCAACAGAGCTCAGTCTTTCATTGGCATAAGTTCCCATAGCTACCATCTGTGACTGGTGTTTTGTAGGCAAATACCCTCACAGCTCAAGCTGGGACTGTCAGAGACTGGTATCAGAATTATTGAGCTATAATTAGGCCCATGATGCTCTTCTTCCTAGTGTCATCCTTCACAGGGCAGAACTCAGACTCAGGAAAGACGCTGACCTTATGATTAATTAACAAAAACGATGCTTTCGGCAATGAATTTGTGTTTGTGTGTCTAGACTTGGCCCTAGTCCTGAGAGGTCCTGACTTAGGTGGAAGTTGTACCTATATAACACCTCACAGGATGAGGTTTAGTAGTTGCAGAACTGAATAGAGAATTTTACAAAAGTCACAGTTTAGACAAGTCCCCTGATTCTGTATTCATTCTATCTGTTTTCTTTGAGAATAACTTGACTGTGACGTTTCTGGAATTTTACTTCATTGAAGTGAGAACAAAACAACTAACTTTTGCAGCTGATCTGTGAAAAGCCATTATCATTAGGCCATCTGGAAAAAAAGCATTTTTAGGTCTTGAACAGTGGCTAAGAGCTCGTTTTTGAAGAATAGATTTCTTGTGATTGCCACATGATAGTGACAGTGCATTACAAAAAAAAAAAAAAGTGCTGAAACAAGTAGGGTTTTATAGCACCATTTATATTCTAGGTTTATTTCTGCAATAATTTAATCTTTTTCCTACTTTGCAATTTCTTTGTGCTAGTAAAGGTTTATATAGCTTTGGAGACAGTGCTACCTGGAATGTTAACTCTGACCGGATACCACAAAAAACCACGACAGCAGAAAGAAATTGGCTAGTTAAAAATAGTATGAAGCTGAATAAATGACACATGCAGTTTATATGAAGTTTGAATTTTCATGACATCAAAGCAGTGTAGACAAAATACTATTAGGGAGTTTACTGTATTTCAGTATCTTCCCCCACCTCTTTTCATTCCCCCGCTTTATTATTTCTCAGTGTTTCTTTTTCTTTCTGCCTATGAGGTACTATATACTTTGAGAGATTTGAGTCCGGGACAACAGAGTATGAACTTGAGAAAACTTACAAGTTCTCATTGGGTAATGTTTATTGATCGGGCTTTCTCATTGTACTGTTTAGAAAATTCAGGCAAAAAATACAACTCAGAAGTGCTTGATTTTTTAAAAAATCAGAAATGGATTAAAAAAACCCACTCAATCAACCACCCCCAAACAACTCATACTTCATTTAAAATGGTTTGGGAGAGAGTCCTCTTCAGTATTTCCACAAACTGTATAATCAGATGCATTGTTCATGTAGTAGCTGGAAACTTGTAGCTTGATGGAAAAAAATTTAGAAAAGACACTTTAAAAAAATCTGAATACCCTAACAGATATATTTATCTTCTCCTGTCAAATAGGATGGGAGTGCAAAGCTAAGTTTATTTATAGAGGACAAAAATTAACTAAGGATGATTTGAACTGAAGGTCATAAGGGTAGCTCTGCAAACATCACAGAACCAGCCAATAACGGATTGTGCCATAAAACTGTTCGTCCACACCAAAAATTAAATGCTAGATTTACTTGTAGTGCAGGCAGTAGGAGTGCACAGTAAACAGCAAAGAAACGGTTCTGCTCCTCCTGCCACGTTCTCTGTGTATCAGCTGCTTGACATCAAGCTTGGGATACTGTGTTACTAATCAGTACTTTCTATGTTGTGTAGAAAAGAAATGCAGTGACCACCTGGAGGGCGGTGTGGGGGATGGGGTTGTGGTGTGGTGTTTTTTTTTTTTTTTTTTTTTAAATGTTTCCCATACATGTCTTCTAGTACAGGTGGCCCCTTGTATTTTGGATGTAGCCCTTGGAGGAATAAGTTGATGCAGAATATTCTACTCAGTTGAGCCTATGTCTGAATCCTAAACTTTCACAATGGATTTTTGATTGTCTGCAGACAGGTTGTAGTCTAATGGTGATATTTTCCTCCTTGGTGTGTGGTGTGGTTTTTTTTGTTTTTAAAACACACGCATATTTTTAATATACAAGACGTACTCTTAAATATTACTTTTCCATATGCTGCTCTAAATGCATATATTCCACATACTGCATGCAGGGATTTTTTTTGTTGTTGTTGTCCTTGAGGAAAAGTGTTATTTAGTGGTATTTATCAGTACTTCAGGAAATCTCAGGCAGGACAGATGGAATTATAAAGCCCTTGAAAGACATACACTTGCTTCTAAATGGTGATGGATGTGAGTCAGGATTATGAATGTGGCAGGGCTTGGTTTAAGAAAGTGCAGATGAGAAAAAATGTGACCAACAATGTAAAATTTCTATTTAGATGGGTTCTAGAATATGAAAAAATCTAAGGAACCATGATGACAGAGTGTGACATCATTTGGTCGTAACACTGGGGTAATAGTCACTGTTCTCATGCAGTTTTACAGTATGAGAGACAATATTTGTTTGAATATTAGATGATGGCCAGATTCAAACCATTTTTTTTTCTCTTAAGTAATGTGTACCTTGTGATTCCAGTTACATCTAATTAAAAGGTCCCATATAAGTGCACCAAAAATATATTTTTCTTTTGACTGTGGACCACGTGTAGGTTCTTTTTTGAAAGTGTGGCTCACTTCTTTTGATAGTTTTATAGTGCTTTCCTAAGCTCAAAACTGCATAGGTTTCAATGCCAGAAACATAGGTATGCTATTATTTCTTCATTGAACACAACTAGGGCTCAGGGATAAGTTTTTGTATTGGAATTCTCATCAATAATAGGTTATCATCTGTAGATATCATTCAAAGATTTTTGCGGTCTACCCAATGATTTTCAAGTTTGGATTTGGTGGATTTGGATAGAATTTTTCTGTATTATCTATTAATGTTTTACAGTTTTCTTTTGAGCATTGAAATACTCCGTGCACGTGATTGTGCATGTACTTTAATATTAACCTTACAAAATTGTCCTGAAATTTTAATTTCAGGAGTCACAAAACCTGCTTGTCTGCCGCGTGCCCTGAGGATTGATTAAGAAACAAAGGGTATTTGACAAGTTTATAAAAAATAATTATTGCCCATGGTAAATGAGTAAGTAGTATTTTGATTTGCACGTAGCCACTTTTGAAAACCTAGTTTAAATGTAAGGCATTTTAAGGCAAAGCATAAAACCCCTCACAGCATGGAACACATCGAGTTTAGGAAAATACAGCAAGAAATAATTCTGGATTTATGAAAAAAATACTTGGATTTTAGGGGAAGAAATTTCCCCAAAGTTAATTTAACCAGAGGCTCACATCCTGTTCCTTATATTTTGGTTCAATTTGTAGGTTTGTGTATTATTTTGAGGCTGTGAAAACATTCAAAAAAACATTGAAAAAAATAAAACCCAAACCTTAGTAACTGACTTGAATATTGGGATGCTTTGGACATAGAATTCTGGTAGAAGACTGGAGTCTGAGTGATTGTATTGCATTGTCATTCAGTGGGAAGCAGAGGGTTTCAGATAAAGTATCACTGTAAATTGTTTTTGGCAATTTGGTCATCTTATTAATAATGCTGCTTCCTGATTATTGTAGCTTCTGCAGGCAGTAGGCTTCGTTGAACAAACAATCTTTACTCTCTCTTTCCTGTGTTGCTTGCTTATGTGGTCAGAAAATGGTGGCCATCAACCTCTGGAATTTGGGAGAGTTAGAATAAGGTTATTAAGACATTTACCTTAGGTTTACTCTCTCATTATTGAATAGATTATATTGGTAGATTACAAATACTTATCTTTTTGCTGTTTAAGGTGTGATAAGGAGCATTTTAAGGGTTTGTGTTTGCACAGGGATGAGTTATACTTAGCCTGGGAAAACAGACTCGGATAAGAAAAAAAACTTCATGTCTTCATGGCACTAAGGCTAAGATTGAAAGCTTAGATTTCTTGTAATTATACAGATTATTCTATCTATCTAAATAAATGACATTAGCATTTTCGTGCACAAAAAGTAGTCCTTCCTGACTGCAACTCACAAGTGTTTT
Source organism: Larus michahellis (assembly GCF_964199755.1). Lineage (NCBI taxonomy): Eukaryota > Metazoa > Chordata > Aves > Charadriiformes > Laridae > Larus > Larus michahellis. The sequence continues at coordinate 12,315,742 of NC_133899.1, forward strand.
TTGAAAAAAATAAAGCTGTTGGTGGCTTGTTTTTTGTTGGTTTTTTTTTTTTTTTTTTTGAGATTGGGTTCAGGCTGTGTGATGGTGGTAGCATCATACGGTAAAGCAGAGTAGAACAGTAGTAAAAACACCCTCTCTTTCCTGTGTAGTCAACAAGAAGGAAGTTGTTAATTATCAGCTATAGATCTGCTTCTCGTTTTTCAAAGCTTACGCTACCTGGTAACTTTGATTATAGAGTATTTTGGTCTTTACATACATTGCCTCATTAGGGAGACAATAAACCAATTTTAATATGTCTCAGTCTGCTATTTTCAGATGAAACTGTCATCATGGGCCTTTTTTGTTACACTTCACAGGCTGGAATGTTTTTTCCTTTAGTTTAGCATGTTTTCTTCTCCACATATATTGTAGTCTAGATATTAGCATTTGTGGCATTTCACTTAATGACTGCATACGATATGTCTTTGGGTAAAATACACAGCATATAATGCAAACTAAGCAGATATCCCACCTGAACTATATAAAAATAAGGCAATTAATACCTGAGTGGTATCTGGAAGGGCTATGAGCTACCCCATACTGTAGGCATAGCAGGCCAGATAATGGTGTAAACATGGAGTAATGAGAATTTATCACAATGGAATTGAGTTCAGAACCTATTTGGGTGAGTGTTAATAGTATAAATTAAAAGTCTAATGTTTTAACATTAAAACGTAACTTGGCTTATAACTCAAAACCAGAATAGAATATAGATACTTAGATTATTGCCTTTTGTACTGGGTCTTTAACTACAGGTTACAGTTATGGAGGAAATGAGACAGGAGCCATGCCCTAGGAATGCCTAAAACAGATCCCTGAACAGAGGATTCTTTCCCTGCTGCCCCTTGTTCTCCATTGATCAGTCTGTAGGTCTGATTAACTGAGACTTGGATATCTCATGCTAAAATAACTAAAATTTAAATTAGATCAATTCTGTCTTTCATATCTGAATTATTGTTATTAGGTTTAGTCTCTAGATCAGAGAAGTTAGAGCTATATGGCAAACCACTGTGGTTACTGCTAATGATTAATGCCATCCACATCGGATTACAAAGTACCAGGTTGTTTGCCACACCTGCTGCTCTGGCAGCTTCAGCTAATTGCTCTGTTAATAGAGTACTGACTGAATTCAAAAGGGCGATATTTACATGGCCAGTGGTGGGGGAGGAGGGAGCAAATTTCATTGCATCTGCTAAAGGAGGGAGGGGAATTTTAGCATTACATTACATGTCTTTTTAATGATTACTGAAAACTCCCTTTTTGCTACTACCAACCTGTCAATGCAATCAGTGAAGTTTAAGTTCTTTCTGTCTTTTGAATAGCTATAGGTAGTTGCATTACTGCTAAGTTTTAGCTGCTGTTAACACTTAACATAAAACTCTTCAGAGAATTTGTGGGGTTTTTGTTGCTTGAGTACTTCCTGCTTTTTTTCATTTGACAACTTGTGAAGAGATGAGTATTGGTGAGGTCAGAAAAAAATTGCGTTGTCCAGGCACAAATGCACATGGCAACAGTGTGGTAATGTGAAATTCAGAAGCTGGTAACCTACAAAAGGAGTGCACTGTGAGATCAAGTAACGTTACACCAGCCCATTCTTACTGAATTGCTGTGGTGTGCTATCTTGAGCTTTCTTGGCATAATGGGTTTAAAAACCTAGAGGGCAGACAGCAAGGGCCCCAGCCTGACATTTCAATAATTTAAATGCAAGCTTAACTAAAGCTTAAGTTCCTCTGAGGTTGTAATGTACAGTCTGAACATATCCTACATAGTTGAAAATTTTACAGCTCTATTTTGATGCTGATTATGGATTTAGAGACTAATTTTAGGTACACGGATCTAAAAATGCATGCTGTAGTAATTCTAGTAAAATTTCCTAAACTTTCTTGAACTACCTCTTGCAAATAAACTTACAGGCCGTGATTCAGTAAACTTCTTAAATATACTTTTGGGAAAACTTGCATACTTAAAGTTAATGAATAGTGTGGGATTACTTGTGTACATAATCATCTGCTTGAACATTTTGAACCAGAGCTCTAGCTCTTAAATTTTTACATTCTTTTTCTTTTGGTGACACTTATGAAACAGGTAAGAATCTTGCAGCTAAAATCACTTCAGATGATGCTAAATAGAGCTCCTTTTATGCATTTTACATGTAAGAACTGAGCTTTATTATTAACAGACAATGGTGTATATTGATTTAGATCAGAGATCAGTGTCAGTTCATTCTTATATGACACAGGTTACAGTGTTACAAAATTTAGAAGACCTAGAACTGTTGGAAAAAAATGAATGGAAATATCAGAGAGCGAAATCTACCTAATATTTAAAATATATTACAACCTTTATCTAGTTGAAAAGAATACATTATTAGAAGTAATTTGAATTATTGTGGAAGAACTACATCTGTATTATATGTTCGTTAAAAGACTATGGTTAGGTGCTAGAGACCTATATGCAAAAATTTATTGGTAAATTTTTAATTTTCTAATGCTTTTGTGTCAAAAAGTGTTATTTTTCTATTTTGCACCAATGTAAGTAGTCTGAGTGAATACGGGCAGTCTGTGTTAGAAACTATAGCTGAAATAGCCCTAGAGAGAGTAAATTTTCTAGAGTGGATAGCTATACAGAAGTATACAAGTATACCTTTTTCTAATACAACTTCTGGTTGCCAAAGAGAAATCACTTATACTAGTAAAGACTCCTTTTACACCAGTAAACTGTTCCAGTACTTAGCTGTTGTTTGTAAGGAGATACTGCAAAAAGATGGGGAAAGAAAACTGCAAAGGTTTTCGTTTCTCTTTCTGTATAAATAAATAAAAATATTTCATTTAATAAATTCTATAACTAATGAATAGAAATTTGATTAAATTATTTTGCATAGATCTTGGAATTTCTGAACTATTTTTTGTGGGAGAACAAAACCAAACATACCTAAACTCTGCCACATTTACCATTAGGTACAATTTTGCATTACTGTACCATATTTATTCTTCTGTACGTATAATACAGAAAGAAAAAAGAGTGGAATGTAAATCATGGTTATTTAAGCAAGAGAATAACCATCAAAATCATTGAACTGAAGAATTGTATTTTCTATAATATTTGCACCCAAAATGATTTTAGGTTTAAAAGTATACGTTAATAGATTGTGTAAATAAGTGTATGCTGACCTGAAATATGTAACTTTTGTGGAATGAGTTAATTCAGGAACTTTATTTTGATTTGGATGAAGTGAAATTTCATTAAATGTAGCATCCCTCATTTGATTGTTTGAATTACTATTATTATTATTGTTATTTTCTCTCTCCCCAAAAGCAAATAGGATCAACACAGTTGGGTCCTGGGCATACCAATAGATTTCAAATACAGCAACAAGTCAAGGACTTCTCCCTTGTATTCTGAATGTGCAAATAGTGCACAATATGCCATGCTAATTCTCCTGGATTTTTTTTTTTTACATAGAGTAAAGGCTTCTCTAGTTTGAAATGTAATATTTCTAACTGTATTCCTGAGGAAAAAGGAGGTGAACTTGTAGCGGTAGTAGACAGATGTTTGAAAACTCTTTGTGCATGATATATGATGCAGAAAAACCTTGTTGTACTGTCATTGTCACTGACTGTGACACAATTTGCTGCCTAGGTTTTGTTTCTCACCTTAAAGCTGCTTGAGGCTGCTAACTAGTGTATATAGCATTGCTGAGATGTTAAGAAAGAGTTTAGAGAGAAAAATGTGTAACTTGTGGCAGAAGTTCCATCATGAAGCATTTAAATGTAGGTTGGACTCAATGCAAAGAAAAAAATGTGTTTAAGAATAATTTTCTGTTAACACAATGGGAACAATGTTAACAGAATGGAAACAAAATGGCCTTATGTATCTTTTCCAGCTCTAATTCCTGGTAGTATGGATATTAAAAAAACCCCAACCAAACAATGAAAACAAAACTTGAACTAATGTTCCCATGTTGGTCCCTGCAACTATCGAAACCTTAATGCTCAATGGAATTACTGAGAGGCCCTATATTCCAGAAGATAGAAACTTCAGCTATTGACAATTTAAATTAAAGATGGATTATGACATTGTGTACATGTGTAATTTAAATTATGAGTTATGTAGGGTACAAATGAGGTTAGATAAGAGCTTTAGATTGCTTTAATAGCACATGAATTTTCCTTATTTCCCCTTTAGACTAGAATTTGTAGTGCTAGGAGTCCTGTCCTTGGAAACAACGTTCACATAAAAACTGTTGTCCATGTATTTCCTGCTTTGAAGATTGTGCTATTAATTTGATAAAATCCAGGTTTTGTGGCAGTATTTCCACTCAATCTATTTATTTAATTTTTTTCATGTATGCATTTAATGTTTTTATTAAGGTATGCTTCCAAATGTACCAGTGTTATAAACTTTGTGCTCTTCTAGTCAATATGTATCATTCAGGCCAGAAGCTGCATAGTAGTAATGATTACAGGGTAGACCAAATAAAGGCAGTTATAAGTAAAATGGGAAAACAGAAATCACTTATGCGTGTATCAACAGTTGACTTAATTAAAGGTTGACAAATTCCTATATTTTTAATAGATTTTAAAAATAGATCTCTGGGATGTACCATACAGAAGGCTTCAATAGCAGTTAATAATGTAATCATGTGGTTACATCAGTTTCCCTTTTTTCCTTTAGAAAGGGTCTTAAAGAAATCCTTACATTTAGACACGCCCTAAACACAAGGTATAAGATTTTGTTACTACAGATGTAATACTCTTGTAATGTCCTTTCTTAAGATTACTGTAGCAGTGTAATACTAAACAGAGGTAGAGTTTTATGTAGTTAAAAGTCTAAGCAGTCAGCTGAAGCAAAAAAGACACATATTGCAAATTTTAAGATGGCTTTGGCTGGACAAAGGCTTCTTAGGAACCAAGAGGATGTTTAAAAATTTCTAACTTATTGCCCCAGTAGACTATCAATGGTCATAATCATTGTAATGATAGAGAAAGTTTGAAAAAGTTGCTGAAAAACAGATTTCTTTAACAAAATTGTAGTACAAAGGACTGGAAATAATGACATCAATTATCCTAATTCTTGAAGACTCCAGTGAAAAAATGCCTGAGTCACTGAATGAAACATGCAATGATAGTTGTCGCTGACTTGTGCCAGTGTGCCTTTTCCTCCTAGTTTCTTTTCTCTAGTTTCTTTCCTCCTAATCTTCTTTTCCTTAAGTCAGGCCTTAATCCTATATTACTGCCTATGCCTGAGTTGTCTCTCTTCCTTTTTTTCTTGTGTCCCGACACATCTTTTTCTGTATGTTTCACTGAAATCTTCTTAAGGAAAAAGTTATCCAGTTTCCTAGGAAAGCATGTTTTCCTCAGGTAATTACCATATTTGAGTCATGAAGATTCATTTTACTCCGGGTTAAAGCATTAAGTGGAAATAACCAACAATACATTTAATCTCAAAACGAGATTTTAATCTATCCTAGACAGAAAGTGGTGTAGGAAATAAATTAGGAAGGAGGTGAATGGTTCCGTCCCGTTGGAAATTTAAGTTTAGATGCTCTAAAGATTGCTAGTCAGAGAAACCTGAAGAATAATACGGTCACAGAAGGAGAAACTCCGCTGCTGCATCTTAGTTCAAATGCATACTGAAAACTTACTCCTGCCACCACCAATCCAGGAGGATTTATAAGCTTGGCATTTTAAATAGATTTTGTTCATCAGGTTAAGTAATGTAGGGAACGATTATATAAAAAAGTTTATTCCTGTTACAAGTGGGCATTCACATGAATATACTATTATAATAATAGATAGGTTTTAAAGTTTCGTGTATTTTCGTAGCTTCTAAGGTTCTTCTGGCAGATATAGTCTGAGTGAAGTAAGAAATAATTATAGTTGTAATATTCAGTTGTTGTTATTGAAGTAGAATCTTTCTTGTTTTTCACTACTGGTCTGCAAATTACTTCGAGACCTCTTGATTTTTGGCAATAGCACTTGTATTTAAAAGCTGTTGGCTATAATGTAAACTCTTTTTCCCCAAGAATGCCAAAGTAATTCTATTATATTTTTCTATCATCTGTGTTATTTAAGGGCCTGTTCACATAGGTATTTTTACTGTGCTACTACCTGAGGACTCTGCACGTAGACCAGGATCCCATTGTTTTAGGCAGATATCAACATACAAAAAAATCCTTGCATAAGGAGCTTGAAAAAAATTCTTTTATTATTCTAATTGTCAGACTGGAAAGGTCTGACCAACTGAATTTAGACTTGGGGTATCTCTTTCTTTTCTTTTTATTATAGCTGCTATTTTATTTACAGTCTTTTGGTTGTTCCTTCATTACTTCTGAAGGTTCTGAAGGGCACGTGAGATGTGTTCCTCCCCTGCCTGATCCCCCAGTATGTGCTCCAGGCTTCCTAAAGATGCGTGAATCATGGCTAACCACAGCAAGGTGCTGGGGGAGTGGCGGGAGGAAAAGAGGGAAATGGAGCATATAATGGAAATTTTGGAGGTACTCATTTTACATTTCAATAATATGACACATCGTGTCCAAAAGTATATACCTAAAAAATATTACTGTTAAATTAGAATCAACATTTTGAATGTGAATAGTCAAAAATAGAGTAACTTTAAGTATTGTTTCAAGCCAAGAGTCACAGCTTTCACCTAGCCTTTATGGCTATTAGAGGCCAACATCTGCTGGACTTCTTAGGGTTTCTGCTCATTTTTCACAATAGGCGAAGCTTGAAAATTAAGATCTTGACAAAATTGTTCCTTTTATGAGAAAAATATGAGTTTATTTTGTCTTTTTTTTCCTCTCAGAATGCTTCCAGTATTTATACATAGTCTCCATTAAAAAAAAAAATAAAATCTTTATTCATGTGAAGAATTTCTGTGAGAAAAATCACCAGTATCAGTGTTATCTGGCAGGTCTCTACTCTGCAATTCTGAAGCAAGTCCTGTTTTGAATTGGCAGTATCAGAATAGATGACATTATCTTTATATGGTTTTGAAAAAAGAAAACAAAGAATGTCATCAATGTGAAGGTGAACTTCAGTTGCGATGCCTGTAGGAGGAGTTTTCATGCCATTTTATCTTTGTTCAGCAACTTAGATCATGCAAGAACTGACTGAAAACAGGTTTTTCTGGCATGAGAGTGTAACAAATGGATATCTCATAATTTTATTCCTTGTTTCATTGGTGTTTTTTTGTGTTTTTTTTTTTCCCTGAAAGAGTTCTTTTTCCATTGTAGTCTCTTGCTCTCCAACACCCATTCTACTCTTCATTCTTAATTTTGTGAAGGTTTGTATAGCTATGTCTGCATGCATGGATATCTTGCTCTGCAGCATCCTTGTTGAATCATTGGTTAGTACTTTACAAAGATGAACTGAAAGGGAAGGGTGGGGCTGCAGGCACAGGAGAACCTTACTCTGATTCTGATGTCCTTGTGTAACTTTGCTTGTGACAGCATGGTTACCTTTCCACTGGAAAGGTCTCATCTCCCCAAAAGTTTGCAAGTGCTTTTTGATTAGGAACATGAAATATTGCCATAAATCACCTTGAGATTAAAAAAGGGACCTACTTTAATTTAGTTCTGATGAAAATATGTCTTGGGAAAATTGATGAAGTCACTCCTTCAACTGGATTTTGTCTTTGATTGGATGGACTAGGCAGTGGTATAGAAAAAATATACTTTATAACCTAAATGCTTATATGTATCAGATCTTCTTTTATATCTGTGTAGTTGTATTTGTCTTTCATCTTTTATTCATGTCTCTTATACATGTGAATATAAACGTTTGTTGATTGCCATATCAAAAGACAGAAGTAACATCATAACAGTCTGGATGATATGCACAGTAAGACTTTATGATACTCAAAAATTTGCAAGAATTATGCTCTTGATATTTCACTGCTTGAGTCTGGATATGGTATGTGAGATCACTAGCGACTTATAAAACACAAAAGGGTTTGGTTTAGGAAGATTTTAGTTGAAGCCTTTCATGATTTCCCCTCTTGACAGTGATTATAATGAAGATAATGAAGTGGCTGACAATAGAGTTTTGAAGAATGAAATACGATAAGAAAGGAATTGCACACTAGATATAAAAATGGTAGCTCAACTCAGTAGTATGTGGATAACCAAAGGAATAATTTAGAGAGACAGATGATTTCTCAGAATTCTGAAGTCCTGAGATATCTTTCTTAATAGTTCCATGACAGAACTCTGTTCTATGTATTTGAACTAAAAGCAAAACTACAGGTTTAAATCTCAGTAGGTCAGCACTTTTTATCCTTTAAGAGTAGAGAGAAACTATCGCAATGCGGTTTCCTGGGTAAGGCACTGCAGAATTAAGAGCTAGAATCATTGAACTTCCTGACTTCTGTGATCTGGAAGTTGTCAAGGTTAACAACTGAGTTTATTTACATTGTTTATGGAGGAGGAAGCGTAATTTATCTATTGGGGCTAAGAGTCAGCTCAGACAAGGTGTGTAAGAGATGCATCTCAAGATTGGTAGTGTTTGTTTTTTTTTTTTTGGATTGTTAGAATTTTTTTAATATACTTAGTTGAACAAATATTTGAATAGGCTAGTCCTTAACATAAGTATGTGCTAGAACCATCAAAGTTATTTCTTGTATGCATACAAACTAAAAATGTGGATAGAGAAAATGGTAAACCATATTTTTACTTTTAAGAGTGAATGAAGAAGATTTTTTCCTCTATTCAAGATAGTGGTATGTTTCAAATGAAAAATGTTTGGTTCCTTTTGTCCATTTAGTTGTCCTGCAAAAAAACCCAAACCACACGATCGGGATGATGATTGCAGCTCCAATGAATGTGTTTTGTGCAAATTCATTGACAGTTCTAAGATTGCAGACATGTCATGGCATATTTTGAAGATCTTGACTTTATATAGGTAAGGTGGAGGCTGAAATTGAACTGAAAAACCTCTAATATTGGTGACAACACGCACAGGAAAAAGAACCTAGCCTGACTTTCAGATTCCAAATTGTCTGTAGTATGAGTAGGGAACAAAACGCGTTCTTTTATATTCATACTGAGAGTATGTGTTATAGAACAGGACATCATAAATTCAGACCTCTGTAGGTTGTTTTTTACAATATACATTTTTTTGAGAATAGCAGCAATTTTGATATCTCCTCCCACTGGTTTGTGTGCTTTGAGCATTAGGGGACTAGAATTTAGTTATTTCTGCTTAAGCATAAGGATTTTGTTCAGTGTGATACTCTTAGAATCATAGAATTGTCTAGGTTGGAAAGGACCTTTAAGATCGTTGAGTCCAGCCATCAACCTAACCCTGACAAAACCACCACTAAATCATGTCCTTCAGCACCACAGCTTCAGAGGCTTTAATTCTGGCTTAAAATTTGAGAGGAACCTAAGTTGCGTTTGGCACATATGAAAATCAACCAGCTTGTATTTAGCCATTTAATTTTTGTATCGAAAGTTCTTAGTTTCTAATTCTAAGGTAGAACTGAAAATCAAGATAAAGGCATGGTTTCTCTTCCTCTCCTCCCACTCCATGTGTTGTTTTGCTCCTGATATAGTTAATTAACAGATAATTCTGACTAAAGGAATTGTGGAATACTTCGGGCTTTTCTTCCCTAGGATCTTTTGTTCCTTCATATGTTATGTTGGGTGGTATCCAGTAAGCTGCCTATTAAAAAAAAAAAAAAAATCTCTATTTTGCAGAGACCTACAGGCAGATATTCTATAACTTGTAAGGGAAAGCTTTTAGTGGTACAAGCAAGACAGGGTGGCAACTTGCTACAGGATAGTAGTCTTGTGAAAGAACTCTGGGCTGGTGCACAGCTAGAAAATACAGTACTATTTCAGATCTGCACAGTAATAATGCTGGCCCCAGCAATCTCTCCTTGCTTAATTCTTCCCCAAATCCAGGGGAGTCCTGTCAGTCGTGTGTTGTAGCCCCAGCTAAAGCTGCACGAATCGAGGACAATTGGGCAAGGAGCACCTGCTTGTTCTGCTATTGAGAACTTTGTGTTTTCTTTAACCTGGTATTTTGCCAACAGGCAGTCCTTTTGTTGCCCATAAAATGAACGACTTCTGCTGACTCCAGAAGACAGGTACTTCATTACCATGTACACGGATAAGGGAGAAGAGAATGACACTTGGAAGAGAATAACATGAGTTTATTTGCAAGTAGAATCCTGGTCATAAGGTGCTCCTCTTAGCAAATGGTAAGCAGGAATAAAAAGTCTGGGTTCTGGAGGCTGCTGATGAATTTATGATGACACCACCTATTTCTTCCCAAGACTTTTTGAGTCAGTTATAGGTATGTTGTCAATTCTCTTGCGTCCAGCTTTTGTCTCAAAGGCCAGATTGTCTTGCTTACCAGCCCGATCCCATTAGAGCACATTTCTGTTTGGCTTTGTTATTTAAATTGACGTGTATCTTTACTGAAAGCCACAAAATCAACAGGCTCCCCTGCATGTTATTTCCTCCTCTTCTATTGCCAGTAGTACCAGCTAGAAAACTTTTTTAAAAATATAATTTTGAAACCAATGATTAAGATATACAGAGCTGGTTCCTCATTTATTGAGAAACTGACACGGATTTCGCTCTCCCCTGCAATTTACATCTTCAGGTAATAGTTTGTCTTGGTACCTGAAATTTGTTTGTACATGCAAAAGCTACAACTGTAAGTTCCAGTTTAGTTTCTGGCAGAACAAATTGTGTATAATATTTGTTAACTGATTTATTCTTTCCTTTGGAGACTATGCTATCTAGGGAAATACCCCATCTTTTTAAACTGACTTTAAGTAACAGAATTGACCTTAAATGTGGAAATATAGATACGTTCTTGCAAGAACTAAGAGCTCAGAGAAAATACAGTTGTATATTTTGCTATATCTTAAGAAATATTTCTGGTTAGAATTTAGATCAGTAATATTTTCAGTCAATTTTTATTTTAAAAAAATTGATAATGCATTTTTAAAAAGAATTTTCAAAGACATTTTTGAAATTAGTGGTATATATAAAATACACGACAGAAGTATACAAGGATTGTTTTCTTTCTGTAATGGTAACAGGTCTCATTGAGTTTATGGAGAGGAAAATTGGCCTGTTTGGTCAAATAAACTACTTGATTATCCATCAGATATGAAAGGGAGTTCTGTAATGTTCTCTGAAAGCTTGCAAAATTAGCCTTTGTCAGAAGGGAAGGTGAATTTCAAAAGCAATAATCTGCTTTCAGTGGCAACCTGGATTAGTTAGGCTGTGAACTGACTTTGAATTTCTGGTGGCATAAAAGGAGGTGAATCCAGCTTCCAGCTCTTATTCTGTAGCAATTTTAAGGTACAGACTATTCTGATTAAAGGACTTGGTGACTGCAGCATGTAGAAATATGGCTTCTATCATAGGTTGGATGTTAAACGTGTGAAACTTTGATACCTAGGTCAAATACTGTGCAGCTTGAAAAGAGCAGGTATGTCATGTGATCAGCAAAATGAGGTATGTAAGTGGTTGCACAATTTCATGGCACACCACCTGTATAATAGCTCGGTAATCATGACTGGAAGTAACAAACAAGTACACGAGAGGAACACGGTTTGCATCAGAAAGCATTTTGGTGATTAAAGAGCAAATACTAGGAATCAATTACAATTTAGAAAAGTTCCAGTCCTATTCTCATTAAAACCAATGGAAGCTGACAGGCAGCAAGATTAAGCTCATAGTGCCTTTGAAGGATCTTAGTGCTGTCATTCAAATTCTTCACTTCGCCTCAGAACACGTACAGCATAAGCACCACAAAGAGCAGACAAATGTCATATCACCAGAATGGCTCAGTGATGACACAGTAGCGTAACCTTATGATAGAGGAATGAATTTGTTCTTTCTGTCTTTTCTGAGCTGATCAACTGGACTTCTGGTTGTGACGGTGTACGTGGTTTAGACACCTGTTCACTAGGAGCAGGGTCAAATCCACCAATTAATTTCATAGCTACTTGTGCATTTTCACTGCTGAGTTCCAAAGGTACAATCATAAGCTTGATGATGGCTGCTATCAGTTCGGGAGTGGATATTGTAATAAATGGTAAAAACTTACGGAGGTTGTGGTATAGTTAAATTTTCAATACAGCAAAGCAATTCAGAGAATCTGCCTAAATTCTCTGTGTGCTTTTTACCAGTGCTGAGCAAAATTTTTCAGAGGCCTGGACTGACCCATCAGAATGTACATTCAAGTAGCCAATAAGCAATCCCTTTATTATTTATAGCTCAATCATTCATAAATGTATTTAAGAAAAGGGATGATCTATTTTCTATATGTTCCTTAAAGGGATTCCATTTTAGCTTCAATTGTAATTTTTACCTTTTCCAGTGAATTTATTGACACAATGCCTAGCACAAGCCCTAGATTTTGCATCATCCTTTTGTCTGCAAGCATATTCACCAGCCACTTAATTTGTCATAGCCCTGGAGGTATCAAAACTAATGAGCTTTGTTTGAATAGACTTTTTCCAGTTCATCTAGCACACTTTGGGGTAATCATTCAGTTTCTGTTTGCTTCTGATGTGAAGCATTGTGGGAAATAAAAGAAAATAATGGTTAAAAAAAAAGCAGTATAAATTGTTAACAGCCACATTCTCTGAAAAGCCCTAAAGATGTTATATTTTTAATTTCACTATTTATTGAAGTATTGTGAGTACCTTAAGTACAATCATTACAAGATAATATCAAAGGAGAATCTGATAAAATGCTATTTTTCAATTAGCTCTGAGTTTAATACTTTGCTTTTTTAAGTATTTCACAGCTAACAAATCTTTAAACAATCTAACCTTTCAGGATTTGGAAGTGGACAAGATAATAACTATGAATACATAATATTGCAGCAGTGGTAAGGGTTTAAAAATCTATTACTGGGACTACATACAGGAATACCTTTTATTGGTCAGACAATTGCATTTTCATTTTTATAAAGCATTTCCCTATACTTGGTATTATACCATAGAGATAGACAAAAATGGAACGCAGAGGTGTGCACTGCATAAGTAATTTCTGAAAGTGTCAGATACTCTGTACGACATATGCTTTTAATCTCAAATTCCTAGGAAGATTAGTCCATCTTGCCAATTAGGACAACATTTCTGGTTTATGTTATTTTTGCCTCTAGAAGAATATATCTTTAACTTATAGGAAGGTTCCAATTATAGAATAAGGAGTTTCAAATTCTTTTTTAAGTTAGTGCAATGAGGATAGATTCCCTAGAACTTTTGGTTAGTTTCTTCTAAAAAAAACCCACAAACAAACAACGAAAAAACCTGCTAGGCAGGGCTCTACATTTGATTGCTGAGCAACTCAGTGAGTCATTATTTTTCAACAAGATATAATAAGCAACTGAAGCTTACTCTGTTGTAACTTTGCGTCAGTAAAGCATAACACTTCTAAATAGTCCATTACAATCTAAAACGGGTTGTTTCATATCAATGGTCCCAGGGCCTCTTAGTATATTTTCACATTTCTCATTATAGGTTAATTTGATGAAAAGCTTTTTCTGTAAAGCAGAGTGAGGAAGAGGGAGAAAGGAAGTGGAGGAAGAGACAAAAGGGCAAGAGAGGAGGGAAGGGGCAGGAGTTACTTGCTTTTTAAAACAATTATAATCTCATTTGGAACTTTTTTGTAATGCATTGTCATATAGAGATGACTTGGAAAAAAAAACTAGCAGGAGAGAGCATAAAGGAGCTATCAGTTAGCTGAAACACATACCTAACATTGAAGTACGAAGAAACTGTGGCAAAGGTGGTATCTTTCTTTATTAACTGATTGGTTTTTTTTATATTGATACAGTGCCCTACAGGGATACCCATGCTACCACTGAATAAGACGCCCTGAGTATCAGAAGCAACGTGTTAGGTTATCACCAACTCATGTTCCTGAGGATTATGTTACATCTCGGTTGGCCTAATTGATATAGGTGGAGTTTTATGCTGAAACAGCTACAATATTTCTGTACCCATATTAGGTCTTCTGGCTTTGTAGCTATTCCTAGGTGTGCTGTGCTGTGTAGACATGCACTTAGTGACACAAATCAGTTTGCAATCCAGGGCTTCTGTGGGTTCCATGTGTGATATTGAGTACTTAGATGGCATTGACAAGCAGTGTTTGTCTTCTCAGTGATAGAGCTATAACTTCTGCTTGTTGCCTTCACTGGCTTATTCAGGTTTTCATCACTTTTGAATTGGATTGCTGCTGTGAAATCTCCCCTCTTGGAGGTCACTGGAAAGCCAGCTCAGAATACACAATGCAGAATATCTTATGTGGATGGCTAAGCCAGGTTCAATAAGTACAGTAGTTCACACAGTTAAGAAAAAAATGGTTTTGATTTATACTTTACATTATGGCTTGGTCCTTATGTGTTGTAGATTTCCTAAAGAGCAGTCTCTTGATTTGTATATCTGGGGACAGGGAAGTGATCATTTTCAAATACGAAACACACCCGGAATAACTTTTAATACAATTGAGATCTTTTATATGAGGGTGCAGCACCTCTGGCTTCTTATCCTATGGGAAGGCACCACCCCTTTTTGTCCCTTACTGTTACTTAAATGTTTAGGACCAAGATGTGATTTTTAAATCACTGTCTATTTGGTGCAGCTTAATTGAACCCTTTGTGCTAAACAGTGACCTACTCTCAAATCTCAGTCATAGAAATAAGAGGTTAGAGGGACTGCATTCAGAGAAGATGTCCAGGAAAAAAAATTGTCTAAAAACTCTTCCTGAAATGTTTTCTCTGAGGAAAGCCAGATGCTAAATCAAACTCAAAAGAAATCTGAGAAAGGATTGCTTTTGTAAGGCAAATTCTGTACTATCTATTTTCAGGATTATGGTTTTTATGCTTTTTCTTTCCTCCCACAAACTCTACTCTTCATTCTTTTATTTTTTCCCCTTTTTGTGTATTTTTCTTTTCTTGTTTACATTTATTTATTTATTTAGTGTCTCTCTACTGTGTCTGGTATATTCTCAAAGCTAAATTCATTCAGGTAACCTCAGCATCATATCCATGTGGGTTTTCCTATTGCAAAGTCTTTATATAATTTCTTGGGATTAAACTGGTGATTTACAGGTTGGATTATTATAAAGTAGAACTCAAAGTACAGGGTTATGAAATATGTATCTTGAAAAAACATCTATGTTATAGTTATAAATAGTAAAATAGTTTCATGAGAAAGGATGCTAAAATATTAAATGATGCTGTCTATTCTTTATCATGACACCTATTTAATGCACTTTTATTTTATTGTCTCTAACACTTTAAAAAAATATGCTTACTTCAAACATTTTATTACAGTACATTACAAGACCAGTTTCTTGTTGTAATTAGACTCTTTCTTTAACTTCCAGTGGTATGTATGCCTTTGCATACTGCCTAAGGTTTATGCAAAGTTTTTGGTGCCCCTTAAGGTATTGTTGAAAGTTTCAGACAGGTTTCTGTTACTTCCTTAAAAGTTTGGCATAGGAAGAATGATAAAGGTGCCATGTCTTATAGTTTGCTTAATTTGTAGATTATATTATTGGGGTTCTGTGCTAGGCAGATACTTTAATATATTGTAAGAAACAGCACATTTCTTTCTAAACCATGTACCTGAAAGAAGAGCAACCTTCATCCTAAACAGATGGATGTGTCTCCACTGAGAACTCGGGGATCTGAGAGGGACACTCTGGGTGTAACGCTGTCACTGTTGCTTTGTGAAGTGCGGAGGATTATGGGACAGTGGCTGACATCCAACGAAACAGTAGAAATATAGGAACAAAAAACCCAAAGGATGGGATAGAATTTGACTTGGTGAGATGCTTAAAAAGCATTTCTGAGCTGTGTAAAAGTTAGAAAGGAGCTTGGAACCAAAAATAAAAACTTGTGTTACTTGTAAATAAACATAACTGTAGGTGGAGTAAGCTTGTCATCAGATTGTGCTTCTAAGAGAAACAAGCCTGCCTGAACTTTAGCTAATTACTCAAGGAAAAAAAAAATCCCATTTAGAGGAAAAGTATACACTCTCTGTATTCAGGAACTGCCATGCAATATTGGATTACATAAAGCATTTATTTCTCAGGATAGCGTGATTGCTAATTAAATGTACACATGTCATCTCAGACCTTCAAGACTTCACCATCTTTGTCAGATACTTGCTCTACTCTTCTTCCTTCTTTCATGGATATTACTCGTGGCGTTTACTCTTTTGGATTTAGTATAGTAATAGTTTGATTTTTTTTTTTTTTTTTGTAGCAGTAGGTGTAGATATTGTTCTTGATATGCTTCTGGAAACCTAAGTAGGGTATATCTGAGGGTTTTTTTTTCAGTCTGAAGTAGCTCACGTTTACAAGTATTACTGTACTGATGAGTTTGAATAAGCTGTTGAGTGCAACAAACAAATTTGGTGAAATTGACTATCTGTCAACTCATGTTAGAAATTTGGAATATCTGGCTTGGCATATCTGGGACAAAATTGGTAAACAGGCTGGTAAAAGCACCAGACTCTTTATGATTAGACACTTGGTTTCCAGCAGTAACAAAAATGTACCAGAAAAAGTCCCTGAAAAGAACACATTAAAGGCAGCAGTTGACCTTATGACTTTGCCGTTGCTTGAATTACTACCCGGATTAGTAGTCATTGCAATGATGGAAGGTGTTAGTGCAGACAAGCTTAAATATTTGTGATGATGTGTTGTTTAAAGCTCTTTGTGAGCCCGCTCTAGTTCAACATTTCTATTTTTTGCCATAAAATAAGTTTTTATATCAGCACCCTAGAATGTTTACATTTTCTAATACTGAAAGGTTCTGCCTCAATCAGCCTTTAATTTTGCTATAATATATTTGTTCAGTGAATAAATTTGTACATCTGTAAGTAGACAATTACTTTACTTTTAAAATATGTAAGGTTTTAAAGACTTCTGGTTAAGGTTTTCTAATTAGTACATAGAAATAATTCCAATTTTTAAAATAAAAAAGTATATATTTTTAATTATGCAGGTGATTTGTTTTCCATATGAATAATGCCAGTGAAATCGGGGTGCTACTGTGAGAGGTGATCCAAATATAGGCTGCTTATACCTGTTTCCTGCTTTGGAGCTTTGCGTGCTTTAATGTGGCAGGAGGAGGCAAAACATTGAACTGATGTAAAGGTGGAACCCTGTGAGCTGAAGGCATGTATTTTTGCAAGTTTGGGTCTCCAATGGCATAATACTTGCTAGACCAATTTTCGCTGAACATAAAGATGTAATGCAACAACAGTCAATTCTTTAGAGCGGTCTGCTTGCAAGACTGTTGGTACACACCATTTGTGGAATGTATTCAGTGGAGAGCTGCAGCCAAATAATGGCTGAAGGGTAGTATTTATTTGTTTATTTTAAAATGAACCCACTGTGAGATAGGAATGCTAGTTTGACATTGCAGTTGAATTAAATCCTATAAAACTGACACAGATTATAGCAGCATTGTTTAGCTGACAAAAATGTATGGAATACAGTGGACACTGACTCACGTTGGCAGGAATCAGCTTTAGGGAATTCTGCTTCACCACACAGATCTCTTTACTTCTAATATTTGACAGTATAGCCATTCAAAGGAATCAAAGATGAGAAATATGAAAAGGAGGGATACTTTAGAATAACTACCTTCATCTGGAAATGAAATCAGATATTAATTCTTGGAGAAACATAAAATTCGAAACCTCTGAAAGAAGGAAAAATACAAATGTATTTTTTATGAAGACTTTTGCTAAAACCTTGGAGGTCTTCCTTCATTCTAACATCCAAAGGTGAATATGAAATTTGTTGCTAGAAAATTATGTATCATTGTGGAACTCGTATAAGATGCACTCAACAGTTAAATGGAATTTTTATCTGTAATCTTACAGAAGATTTATATAAATTACCTTATAAAAACATGGTAATAGAGGGAAAGAGTACCAAAAAAGTAATAGCAGAATTGTCAGAAGACATGAAGAAGCTTGAATAGTATGTGAGATGCATTCTGAGTTTTGATTATTGTACACGTCTTTTAAAAAATTCAAACCCACATGGCTGCGTGTATTGTGTAATTTCTGATGCTAGAGGAAGTACAGACCAGTGGGTTACTCCCTCCTTAAGTATTTGATGCAAACATATAGTATAGGCAGTTTAGAGTCACAGAGAGTCTGTCAGCTTTTGTTTTACTTCTATAACAAGTTAAGATGTATTTGTTCTCATATCTCATATATAGAATATCTCGTATATTCAGGAAAGGCTAGCTTAGTAACAGTAATTAATGAGAATGAGTGTGAAGGCTTCTGATAAAATAAGGGTGTGACATAGTTGGCTTAGAATAGGTTATGAACAGTTATTTTCTATTCTGCTAGCTACAAGAAACCTTCTATGTTACACTGACTTTTGATTCCAGTTTGTCGCAGTGTTTGATGTCAGTTTGACACAGAGTTTTGCTGTCCTCTCCTAAATTTGGCATTTAAGCAGTGGCTTCCAGCATTTTTTTTTTTTTTTTTGCTTTTCTAGCAAGAAACTACGTTGCTCTCCCTATGTGGTTTTGCAGAGCAACAAAATAAAGTTTCTCCGGATCTTGCAGTAAACTATTGATTGTCTTTATGCTGCTTGTGTGTGTTTCATTAAAACAATTACAGATGGGTTTCTCTGATTTCTCACTTGGGGACTGCTGTGAACATTGAGCCTTGGAAGTGACGTCATTCCCACTTTCTGTCCGTATTTCCAGTGATCTATGCAGAATGGTTCTTCAGTGGAGGGGATTTCATTTCTTTCTGCTGGAACTCCTCTTTTGCCTATACATCCCAGAGGAACATCACTGATTTGAAGGGGGAAAAGTACTGTTTGGATAACTCTCTCTCCTCATATATCTTTACGTATTTATGTACACAATATCCAGAGTTAGAATTGCCACGTGTTTGATAGCTAGTTACCTCAGGAATTTAGTATGAGCATGTGTTCTCTAATGGCTGACTTTTCTTCCCAGTTCATTGACTTGATTTCTTTCTTGGATTTTCTTTGTAAGTATGGATCCTGGACACGTTATCCACTGGAAAGAGTAGTGGAGCAGCTACCTCCCAGACTGGAACACAACTAAGTTCCAGCAGTGCTGATGTTTGTATTAAGCACTGTGACTAGTATGTAGAGTCAAATCCTGTTTATGGTTGGGGTCAGATTGTTTGTTGTGATGGTCCAGGAGCTGTTTGGTGCTGTTTTGTTCCCGCTGACTTGGAAGGAAAGGGAATTTGTACATCCTTGTTGGAACCTTGTAGGTAAAAATAGGTTTGATTTTTTTTAATTTTTTTTTTTAATGCTATTTGAACTTAATCTGTAAGAATGTAAGGTCTTATTTTTATCAAGTTATGTTAAACTACACTGAGGTTTGTATATTTTTTTGATTATGGGTATTCAAATTAAGTCAAAGGTACTTGTAGCCTTTGTATACCACTTGATGGCCATATCTTTTAAATAAAGCAACTGTTTTGGCAAAGCTTGAGTAGAAAGTTAAAATTTGTTTGAAGTAGGTCTCCATATCTGTTGCATTAGTGAGTTCCAGAATGGATAAATGCAGATGAAGAAGGGATAAGGAATGTAATATTTTAGAGAACTTCATTGTTTTGCCTTGGTTATCCTGCTGTAATGCCAGTTTTCAGGCAATCATCACATTTGAACTTGGTTTCTGGTACTCGGTTGAACAGTGGCTGAGGAATATTAACCAGCCAAGTGCTGCTCAGATGTTGGTGTTCTGTAATATTTATGGTGGGGGTAAGGTAAACTGTAATCTAGGAGGATGACGTTAACTTGTTAATAAAGATAATAGTCAGTTCATGCCAGAATCTCCGTTAATGATGTGGGAGCATGGTAATTACAAGAACAGAAGTTCTTGCTTTAATACCTAGCTTTCAGGTTCTGGAGAGCTGCATGGATGGCTGTTTTCTAGACGCTTGCTTAATGGCACATTGTATTATTGGTGGCTTCTGACTTGTATTTAAATGTGTACCTACTCTTTGGTCCACGTACTCGATGACTTTTTTTTTTTTCATTTTTTTTTCTAGCTTATCCTGTGTTGAATGAATGCTTTCCCCCCCCCCACTTTTCTTTGTTATGCCATCCTGTTCATTCTGAGGTATGTTTTCATAGGGGAGTTTAAAATGAGCTTCCTGACACATGTATTCTTTAGCTAATTCTGAACATGACATAAAAAGGAATCTTTTTCTGCTACAGTAAATATTTTTGTAATACAGCATGCTTATTTAATGTAAGTAGGTTTCTGAGATACCATGCAAAATGGGACCCAATCTTATTAGAGTAGCCTAAAGAACTGAATAAATCCTTTAAGCCAATTGTATAAAAATGCAAATTTAAGTCAAGCAATTAAAAACAGATAGAAATTAGAGATTTGGATTTTGCAGAGCAAGCTTTCCACAGCCACTGCCAGATTACTATGCAATTTATCTGGATTCTGTCAGCGATAGTCAGACTAGATTTTGATAAAGAGCAGCAAATCTGTCCCTCCGTAGCTCCTGTGACTTGCCGCAAATTTCATTCAAGTTGAAGCGTCTGTACAATCCCTTGAATAATTTGGAGTTAATCATTTGTACTTCACAGCCTCTGATAGGCCTTAGACTTGGGGGGTGGGAACAGATTTGGCTTTTTAATCGCCTTGTATATTGTACAGCGCGAGATAAATGACATAGACTGTCTGAAATCTACATTCTTGCTTCTGATGCAAAACTGTAATTAATTTTGTGCAGTGTTTCAGAATTGATCGTGGTCACTTGAATATCTAATTTTTCATTCACTTCAAAGACCTTTTTTTAAAAAGAATGTGCTTAGAGTGTGTGAACGCTCTCTGATGCTAGTGTACTAAATGACTATTTTACGCCTCTTTTTCAATAAGGTGAAACAGAGGTCAAGGCATGTGGCTCCTGTTTATCTCTGTCCTAGCCTGCTTCAGAATGTGTTTTCTGACTTATAGGAAATACAATCAAACTTAGGAAATTACATCTAAATACTTACGCTGCACAGTATTCACTTCTGTGCCTTGTGGAAATCCAAAAGGCTTCTTTCAGAAATCCTTTTCAGTATAAAACAATTAAGCACAATTTAGGCAATAATTACCCTAATTAACTACACTATAATGTTTGTATTCAAGATTATAGAAACATTGTATCTGTTCTCTACTGCAATAATAACAAGTCTTCCTAATTTCTCTGTATTGATAGTACTTGTATGTGCTTCTTTGTTTGGTATATTTCACTGTAAAAATATTTGTCAGTGAAAGATTGAACAATATGAATGAATTTGATTATGCCATTGTCAAAAACCCCATGCATCACAATTTCTTGTTTTTAATCACTACTGTAAACCTCACAGCCTGAGGGCATAGTTTTAATTTGGGTGCCTTACTAATGAAAAGAAAAAAATAATTGTTTTGCCTGGATTTAATAATAAGCAATAAAATCAGCCAACCAGATTTTACCTCTGCATTCAATCTCTTTTTTATTATAAAACATTTTTGTCCTTTTTTTAGATTACAGGCGTAGATACCGAACATTTTACTAATAAATATTTCAGTTTGCTTATGAAGGCTAATGCTGTCATCTGAATATGGAATTATATTTCTTTCATGCTTCATTATCATTTCATGGTAGTAATGACAGTGAGGCGATGGAATATTTACAGGCTTTTCAGAAGACATTTATCCAATACATTTCCCTGAAGGGCACCTAGGCTTAAAGATACATTATCCTTTTATAAAACACTGCCCAGAATCCCAATTTCTGAATCAACCAATCAGAACTTGTTTTGCAGCAGTTACTGCTAAAACCCTCAAGCCAGTCTCATATTAATCCTGTGAATCTGGTGTGGGGGTGTGTGTGTGAGTGGAGGGCTGGGGAGGGCGAGAGAGGTAGCATTCACTCCTGAATCATCAGGCTTGGTGCTTTAAGTAAAATATGTTATTTCTTCTGTATTGATACAGTTTTTCAAACCTGTACTTAGAATATTTTGTTGAAACTGGGTAGACTGCAGCAGTAAAGGCCGGTTGTTCAAGTTTGGGCATATCTTTTATTTAAAATTTGTTAGACTTTTGCATTAACTTACAATAACCTTGGTTTTGTGTGGCTGTTAAACAAGCAGATTCCTCAAATCTCTGTTGCTGTACATAAATGCATTACATGAATCCGTCTTATTCTAAAAGTATTTGGGCATTCGATCAGTTGCTCAGTAGCTGGGCTTTCTCACAGAGAACGAGAGCCTTATTTGCTTTGTGTAAGGCTGCTGTAAGAAGCAGCACTTATTTGTGTCCGTGTAAGATTTATTATTTTTAAATAAGAAAGCAAAAGTTGTACACTGCCATAATATCTTTCATCCGAAAGACTTTATAAGAGGCAGTATGTTACTGTGATTAGTATTTTGGAATAGGTAAGGAATTTTTGCATTATGCTTTTGCTACTACTGGCATGTGTCTACACTGTATTAGGCAAAGCAATATAGAGATTTCTTTTTAGATTCCAAAAGAAATCTAGCTGAGATACCATAGAGGTCTGTAGGAGTTAATGTACTCTGTGCCTTTTGTAAAGCTAACTCAAGGATCTCTTTTGTATGGCAATGAGTAATTTAGACATAACATGCACACCATTGAAATTAATATAGTGGAAAGATCCCTACACTGACAGTCCCTAGTACTCAACCTACTGTAAGGTGGCAAAAGGTGAAATTTTTAGTGAAAGCTGTAGAACAAGTCTTGCTTAGAAAAACATTCTCTGTAATAACAATACAGAATTATGTCATCTGACAGATGCACATCCTAAACTGCATACAGCTTACGTTATCTCCCTGAAAGGGCTGATTATATAAATTTTTCCATTCAGGAGTTTTAAGTTACAGCTTCAGAATACTGAGGTATTTCAAAGTTTATGCAATATTTGCCACTAAAACAATTGGCATATACCATCTGTTACCACACACACACATCCAAGATACTGCCTTTTATCCCCAGAAGGGGTGTAGACGATGTGCATGTCTGCCAAATAAGTTGAGTGGCTCTGGTGAAGTAGTTTGAAGTTATATTGATGCTCTTTGGCAGCCAATCTCAGTGCTTCTGGTGCCTGTAAGCAGGCACTTTTGCTCCTTTCCCGTTTCTCCTAAAATGTAAGTTTTAAAACTCACATGGGCAAGTCACACTGGGGTGTATTTTTAGGGGGCATGAGACTCAGTTCTTTCTCTGACACCTTGATTTTTGTTTTTGCACACGTTAAACAAATTTCCAGGAAAAAATAAAATAAATACCTGCATATTTTCTGCTCTAACTGCTTGTTTTGTGTCTGAGAACAGATAATTAGAGATAAATGTGCACCTGCATATCAATTTGGCTGCAAAAATAATTTCTGTTGTTCAGTTCCCACTGTCTGTCAATGTAACAGCTACTACACATAAAGGATTTACCAGGTCTTGAGCCCCAGATATTGTTGAAATAAAATCACAAATCTCTTCTCTATACACAAAGAGCTAAGCTCTTAAGGTGAAACTAATATACTCTTTTTTTTCTTTGACTGGATTAAAAGATATGCATATAATAACTTGACCACTGATTTACAAAATACTAGTGATTCTTGAGCTGGCTTGCATTTAGGTCTAGATAATACAGAAGATTCCTTTGCTTTTGCAGTCATTGAGCATCTTTTTGTCCCTCAATATGGAACTGGTCACGCCCAACACCATTCTGATAAAATGAGAATTCTCTGTGTACCTTTCATTGGCACTGAGCACTTCCACTTATTTTCACAACATCATGAAAAAAGATGCCTGACATATTTGGGCAGAAAGAGCTCTTGGTGGCTGTTAATCCCAACAGAACTACAAAGTTGTTCCACAATACAACGTAATGCCAAGTTAACAATCTTGTTTATATCTTCACTAATGCTGTTGTTTTCCTTGTAATCTCCACTGAAATGCTTAATGATTTCTAATGACTTCTAGATTACTAAAGCAAGATTTATCTTGTAGACTGTGTATACTTGTTGATGTTCTATCTGAAGACTATAGATGTAAACGTGGCCTGAGTCACCACTTTGCACAGGCTGTTTGTGTTGGTTTTGGGAATTGCAGTGCTGTTGATGTTCCAGTAACAGTGAAGTTGCTGTTTTGCTTATGTTCCTTTGTCTGGAATACCTCTAGCTGTAGTAGTTTGAGATAGTTATCTAACGGTGGCTGTTCCTCTGTGCGTTGCATATCAACACTGGTAGCAGATTGATGGTGGTACTTTGGAGCACTGTCTGACAAGAAGGTGCCAATGTGATGGTGGAATATGGATTCATAATATATATCATGTGGCTTGAAAGAGATGTATAGTTTTGTATGAGTGGCAAATCAAAGGAACTGGGCAGATCTTTATGAAACCTAACTTCTATGTAAAACCCCTGCCCTCCTCCCAAATTCAGAACTTAAATTATTGGGCTAAATCTAAAATGCTTAGATTCAGGGTTTGGGGAGGTTGCAGAAAAAACTGATTTCTGTGACCAGTCATCTTAATAAATAGCCTCATATTTTGTCCTTTTGGGTTCCTCTCCCCTCAATCTAAAGAAAATGTTTTGAATCTTAAAGATTAGATGCTTGGAGATTAGATACTCTGGATGCATGCAGATCCGTAGTTGTAGTGGGAAGGATAGGTCTGCATGACAATTGCTCAATATATTAGATACAAGTAGGGTTCACTTAGTGTGAATATTTCCAAGAATTCATACTTGGAAGCAGCAGCATGAGCTATGTTTAAGATCTTTCAGAAAAAACTTCCCTCTGTATGATTTACTTTGAAGAATAACACTATCTTTCCAGAACTTGTTTCAGTAGGTTGGCTTTAAGAGCATCAAAGGAATGAGGCCTCTCCAAAGTGAACACTAAACTGAAGATATATTTGATTACAAAAGGTATTGTGCATAACAGTAATTTGTATCTCTAAATAACCTCTCATCCAGTAGATTTACAGTAGGGATGTGTGAGGGGGTGTGCCTCATGCTACAGGATCATAAAGCTTGTAGATAAAATGCAAGATATTACTGAAGCATGTCTTTCACCCCTGTGAGTGAGTGCTAGGTATCTCATCCTACAGTAAAGGCACTTCTTTTTTTTTTTTTTTTTTTTTTTTTTTTTAAAACCACACCAAAATCACAACCCAACCAACCAAGCAATCAAAAAATCCATGCCAAATACATTTAAATTTAAGGTTTAAACAATATTAAAAAAAATAGAAAGTTCTGACTAAAACAAAATTTTTCAACAGAAACTTAGTTCTTCTGAATAAAAAAGTGAGTAGAAGTAATAACAAATAAAATCCAATAATCTAACGTACTTTCAGGTGTAGGTAAAAAAATGTTGCATGGTGATTGGCACAAAATTGCTCAAACACAATGATTTGTCATTAGAGCGCCATACAAAGAGGGGAAAAAAATAAATTAGTAACTGTTATGGTGTTTGCAGTAGAAAAATCTGTTGCAGACTGTGAAAGATATCGCTCCTTGCCTGAGCAAGTAAACTACACTTGAATGCTATGCAATGTCTTTGCTGTTTTGGCATCACTAGTCTGGTATAGCCTGTCTCTACTTGGATTGTTGTAACTTTCTCCTTCCCTCAGGATGAGCCTGTTAGCATGCATTGAGTTCCCACTGTAATCTTGATTTCTTTTCTGGTTGCAGATAACAAGAAAAATGTTATAATTACACTAGACAGGGTTCTGAAATTGCGATTATCTAAGTAATATCTTGGTAATTTTGCAACACAGGATTTCTCTGGTTTTTCTTTTCTTAAGAGCTAAAGACTACTTTTCAACTTGTATTTAATCAGGAAAAGGGGGTAACCTCAAGCAAATGCACCGCCCTCTGCCCTGTCCCCATTCCTTAAACCTCCTGATAAATCCTAAGCAGCTGCATATGACTGTTATTACTCGAGAGAATTTGAACTCATAACATTTGAGATGAAAAAAAGGATTCAAAGCCGCTCACCAATCAAGAATGAAACATTTCCACTCTGCAAGACTTGCTTCAACAAAGAATAAATCTGTAAATCATTAACTGTATCTCCCCCACCCTCCCAAAATGTGCATCACTATGTGTACTGGTTTAAGGCAGACACAACCCCTTGTAAAGTCATCATGGCTGGAATCTGATACAGCACTTGCTTTAAAATCCACTTTGATCAGTGAACATTAACCAAAGTGTCGACAAAAGGTCATTTGGCCTCGGGGAAGAAATAGAAAATTTTATGTACAGAACACATTGCAGTGAGTACAGGGTCATTATAACTATCAGAATAGCTGTTGTGGTTTTTTTCTTTTTTCTTTTTTTTTTTTTTTCCTTGGCTACTATATGACTTTGAACTTGGCATGGAAGCACAGGCTGCTGAAGCAAAAAACTCCTCCCTCCAGTGATCACATGAGCCCTTGTGAATTCTTGACAGGGCCAGTAAAGAGCCGTGTCCCACAGCAGATATCATATTTTTGACATAGGACTTCAATTGCAAAAATGTTGATGACCAGTGCAAATGTATCGATTTGTTTTTTTTCCTCAATAGACCAAAGTGTTGTTTGTAGTTAGAAGAGGAGAAGAAAGCTAGTGAAACAGAGTTGAATCTACTTCTTAGAAGCCTGGGTTATCAAACTCATTAATCTACATGTCAAGAGGCTAGGAATGAATAATTGTGTGTAGAATTTATCTGCCAACATGATAGCTACTTTTCAGCTCTCTCTTCAGAGCTCTTTCATTGTGCTTGGCTTTATTATATGCTTTGTCTTTTCTATTTCTAGTCTGTTGGGGAGGTGTAGAAATATGTACCTCAGCACTACAGAGAACAGTTGCTTTGAAACATGACACTGGTTAGTTCTTTGCATGCACGTTTATTCTTACCTAGGTGTTTAAGCATCAGGGTAGCTCGCAAGATTTACTCTTTGTTCAAATGTTAATTCTTATCATTACGATTATTATTCCACCAAAAAAATCTCACCTTAGAGGTAATATCTTCGTGCCATTTTTGACAGCTTTGTGGACAATATAGGCTGCTTTATTAAAACAGTGCTCTTGTTGGTAAAGCTTATAAATGATGATTCAGAACATTTTATAACAATGATGTTTCGGGAATCTTGGTAGAATTGAGATGCTCTCTATTATTTGCTATAGGGATTTTCATTGCTGTGAAAAAAAATAATCCAAAACCACAGCTGGTGTGGAGATGGTGGTAGAAAGCAGCTTCTGTGTGGATGTGAAACTAATTTGAGTCAGTATATATTGTAACTGGCTAACTTTCTGAAAGAGCATTGTCCTGAGCCTGGTCTGAACTTGTTTTGTGATAGGGTGTCTGTACAGTAGTTTAACTGATTTATCCAGAATTTCCTCTCTGTTTTGTTTATACCAAATCTGCATGCCTTCGTCTTTCTTACTACCTGTCTTACTATATGTGTTTACAGGACAAAATATTCATATGATTCTGATGCCAGAATTTTGTTTCAAATGTATAGCCTTTGGGAGCTGCTGGTCTTGGCGACTTCCAGGGTGCGTGTGGTGGGTTTTGTTTATTTTTTGTTTTCTTTTTTTAACTAAGATCTATAATAATGTACTTCAGTTATGTCCTTTGCTCTAAAAACTATTAGGCCGGACTAGTCTCTATCTTACTGATACCCAGGAATTCATAAACAGGATTAATACATATTGGTACTCATAGCAAAAATTATACATGCTGTTTGGTGCTTCCTTTCTTCTGCCTGAGCTCTCCGAGGCATCCGTCCTGTTACCCGGCACAGCTAAAATGCTTCATAGTGTTATTACCTGGGTGTTGCATTTCTATTCCTTTTCCTAGTAATCTATATGACACTGGTAGAAAAATTCAGCATTTGGCCCTTATTACACTGATATTGCACCGTTATAATTTAACTAGTGAAAGGTAAATAGTTTATTTTTAAAGGGTCATGAACAATGCATTCTCATATTTTCACCAAGACATACTGTAACATTTGATGAAATGAAAATCTGTAATGAGAAAGGGAGAGAGCTTTATATTCAGTGTGTATATGGTAACTCAGAACACTGTTTATTGTAACAGAATGGAAGTACTGCAAGTCTAAGTGGTTTCAACGATGTTTCCTCCATCCCAGGAGCATCTGAACCCAGCTTCTGCCTTGTCAGCCACATTTATGATGTGTTCATAATTAAATGTCCACGAAGCTCACAGCATGCTGACCACAGAGGGGCCATAAGCAGTAAAGATAAATGAGAGAGAGAGATGTAATATTGCTTCACTTGTGGGTTTAGTCTGATGTTAAAGATTGTCAGTGATAATTATTAATATGTGACCTGGTTGAGTCTTTATGTGAACAATCACAATTTTAATAAAGTGGTAAACTCTGCTCTCTCTGTGTAATCTCACTCTATATTTAACTGTTTTCCAATGAATTCTAGAATTTCAGGACAAACTTCAGTTATTGAAAAATAATGTCGTAGCCTATTAATACAAACATGTTGCTACTAAGATTTTTATTTAAAGCTTAAATAAGTCTACAATTTGAATGAGAAAAGAATAGGTACAGTTGAAGTTCTGGTAGAGATCGAATCTAATTTGGTCAATTGTTTGTCACCTCAAACAAGTCTTAGGAATCCTTCTTTGTTAATATCAATATAGAATAGCTGGATGTGCTATATGTGGCATTTATAATCCTGTATCCTTACACACCTAAAAATCCAATTTACTGCAGTGTGTCCACTGATCTGATTGTTGCCAAAAATATCTTCTACGTGGAACTGGAAATATGCATTGTTGGTGTATTTGATATTTAAGACTTGCCACTTCTTTCTTCTGCTTATATCTCTCAATTTTATTTGCGGACAATTGACCAGAAGATATATTCCAGCTTAGAAAATTAAAGTACTGCAAAATAAAGGTATTTGCAAAGAAATGACACCCTGTGATGGACAAACTGCTAAGAAGTGCCCACTGAATATTTAAAATTTCTTATTTTATTTATTTCAGGTAATTGCAATTGTACAAGGGGGTGTTTTTGTTCAGTTATATCAGGAAATGACACTGCAACACAAAGTATTATTTTTGAAAGACCAGTGAGTATACCAAGGCCACAAGTTACTATAAGTAATGGTGGTTTGGTATTTTAAATTTGTAGCTATGGGGATGCCGGGTTCTCACAGTGGTGCATCTGAATTTTGCTTCTTTTTTCCATTGTTATAGAGGTGGAAGGAAAAAGGGCGAATTGCAAAAATCAGGTATGTTAAAATAGCCTGCAAAGTTTTTAAAGCCAGTTATTTCTTTTGTTGTTTAAAAAAAAAAAAATTACAATTTTCCCATAAAGGATTATTTAATTTCCTATTCAGGAATAAATATTATTTTTGGGTATCTTTCAAAGGTGATATTTTACAGCTGGAATTCACATCTATTTTGCTGTATTTTTGCATGCGTAGCAGCTGCAGTTACTAGTTATTACTTACCTAGTTACCAATTACCCATAGTGCTTCATAAATTCAGGGTCAGATTCTGACCCTTTTACAAATATTTGTTCTTTGTTTTATGATTGTTTTTCTGAAAGTTGGAAGGAAATTTTTCATCTGAGGGATGATAACTGTGAATAAGAAGAACCAAATTAAATAACAGATACGTTCCATCATGCTCTTACTGTAAAAGTTAATAGGTTTATTTATGAAGTAAGATAACTATGTAGCCTTAGTAAAAATAGGAGAAACTGTCTTAGAATTTTTAACTTTTAATTTGGGAAGAACACGGAGCTGAGAGGTGAAAATTCTATTTCTTTAAAAGAACTGTAGGGCATAGTCTGAGCCCAAAATACTACCGAACCATTTTCTACTGCATAATATGGGTGCTTATGCAGTAACGACTTTATGCTATTCTGCTGTGTATTGAAATGTTGCTTGATTATCTGTGCTCTAAAAGGTACGGTTTATCCCTGAGTCCAACCATTTCTTTAACTCACCAGTGTATGCAAACTATTAATGATACTTAAGTGATGTGTACATCACAATGGATAGTAGTTTTATGACATTAATAAAAGTAATTATATGCACTAATATGGCAAAAAAAAAAGACGTAAAATTCAAGGAAATGTTTATTAAAGGCAATAATTTATTGGAAACAAATGCTGTAGCATGGTCTTTGTTTGGTTGATCAGCCCAAGCATTTTATCAAAGTTTGCCTGTCAGACTTGCATGTCTTTGCAAGCCTAATTGACGCTAATAGACTTGAAAAGAGTAGGAGTAAACTTAGAACATAATGCACATATAAAGATCCAGAGAATTGGTAACTAGTTATAAATGCATCAAAGTGCTTTCAAATGAAAAGCTTAAACAAAGGAATAACATTTGGATAATAAAGAAGTCCATTACGCTTAAATGGGTATGAACAGGTAAAAAAAAAGGTGTTCTGTCAAATCAATACTTGTAGTGCAAAATTAATCACACATTTGACAAGACATGATTCTGTGTTATTTCCACCTACTGTATCTGATTCCATCTGAACATCCATTATTAATAAAATAGTCTCTCTCAAGAAATTCATTATCCCAGAATAAATACTTTAATTTTTTTGATAAAATGTAGATTTGAAATATTATTTCACAATTCATTCATTACAGATATTTCTCGTGGATATTTTTCTCCATCTCACTTAAATAATTGTGTCTTTCTCCCATTAGTTCTGTTCATATCATACTTATCCTTTTGTTATTTTACACGCGAGTATTAACTGTGGAACTGTGGCCTACATACAAAATGTCACTCAAATTAATAGAGGCTGAGCACTCTTGATTTTAGGAGTACATAATATCAATCTGTTTTCTACAGATTTATTTCTTCATTTATTTATTCTACAAATAAATAAGAGGACTGTGGTAACTAATTACTGCTTTTGAATACTATAAACAGAAGGTTTATGAAAAATTTTAGTGTTGTAAATGTTAGTGATGACTCTGGGTGGTGGGAGGAAACAAAATGAAAAGATCTAATATGGTTCCTGCTGAAGTAAAGGAGAAGAAATATTGAGGAGAGTGAGCAGTCGTGACTATTTAGATTAGAATGTTTAAGAGTTTTGTGAGAGTCTAATCTGAAGGACTTGATTTGATCTTCCAAAGCAGGGGATAGAAACCTTCTCTAAACTAATTTTCAACCTTCCATTTTAATCCTGCATTTTTCATCAGTAAATTTTAATTTTATGTCTGTGTTCCATAACCCTTTGAATAATTTTTCTAATAGCAGATTGTGATCATCTGCATTTCTGCCTTGCAACAAAAGATTTTAAAATAAATTGCAAAACTCCAACGTTTAATGTTAGGTTAGTATAACTATAGCATTTTTGCTGTTCTTTTGTGTGTAACTTTTAAAATCTGAAAAGAAACTGAATGAAAACAAATATTTAATGCTTACTTCTGAGCAGTATGGTATCTAAAACATAGTCATTCTGTAACTTTCAAAATCATAAGTATTGGGATCCATTGTTCAAATATAAAAGTTCATTGGACCGTATCTACATCAGTTGATTGCTGCTCCTCCATTTTTTTGACTATCTGGGTAATAAAGTCTAATGAGATAATGGAAGTACACTTTGTCGAAATATATTAAGTTCTTATTGACAAACTTTAGAATGAAAATGTAAGTGTTAAACTCCATTCCTTTGTAGTAGACATTTGACTGTGCACTTACTTTTACATTATTTTATAATGTTGACAATTTTATACTAGATATTCAGACTTCATTATAATAATAGAGCATTGTTCATAAGACACATTTGCCTATGTGCTAGATAATGAAATATGGTAATATGTTTTGCAAGGCTGTAATGTAATAAAAGAGTTCAAATTTCCTATATAAATGTAAAGAAGTAAATAATATCACTGAAGATGATACATATTATTCCCAGTACATGTTATATACAATAAGCAAAGTGTTCACAGTGGAAGTTTTGAGAAGTGTCCAACTGGCTTATGAAGTTTTACTGGCTTTTTAAACTGTTACCTTGGGACATGTGATGGGACTTAAGTTTAGACTCTTAAAAGTACACATATTGTTGACTATCAACATGTAACTATCAAAATTCTTAGCTAACTAGGTGCTACTGAAAAAAATCCTCCTTCCTTATTGTAGATACCTGATGTATCTCTGTATGGTTCATCTAGAGGACAAAGGTTGAAATTATGGCCTCCTTGGAGTTGATGGTAGCACTGACAATTTCCTGGTTTGGGTCAGGATGCAATATAATGCCGACTTGAACTGCAATTCAAATTGGAACAGTCGCTGTCAAAATCAAGAAATGTATTTAAAAAAAAAACAAAACAAACCCCAAACTAGCAGATGTATGCTGTCAGGCATTGGCTACAGTGACTACACTAAGGAACTGACTGGAAGTCAATGCTTGGAATGTCTTACAGTCCCTGATCCTGTATATCCCTGAAAATGTGTAGGGTGTATCGACAGTTAGTTTTTCTGACTTTGGGGAAGTACGTGATGAGTATCCTTAAGAGAAAAAAGAGGCTTTAGAATTCAAAATACTGCCAACTGTTGAGTGTTAGCTTGAGGGAAATTATTAGAGGAAAGCCGGCTTGAAGCACTTTGATTGTGGTAAATTTGGAGATACCACTTGGCCTGTGTATCATTTCTTATCTTTTTTTCCTATTTTTTCCTATTTTTATATTAATAAGGTAGCTTTTTTCTATATGGCACTGAGTGTCCTGGAACTTAATTGAATTCTTGAGATGGTTTAGTTGTATTACATGACATTACAACTCCATTTCTATAGACCTGGATGTGCAGATGAAAGACATAAAAGTGCACTTTTATTTTTAACTAAATCTCTCTTGCTGTTTGGATGTAATTCTTGGACCCATTGCATGGAAATGCTCCTAGGCAAAGGATACTGTTTCATCAAATTTTGGACCATATTCAGTAAAAACAGGGGAAAGCTGTTCTGTGGTGAGGTGAGGGTGTTCACCTTTTTTCCTGAGTTATGGTCTAGTAAAAAAGTCAGAATTTTTTAGAATCATCGAGCTGCTAGGTAGACTTAAGTTCTTGACAAAGAATCTAGACATTTAAAGGTGATATGGCCTTTTGGGTTCACTGAGTAATATGGGTGCTGATGGGCTGTACCTCTCACTTAATCAACAATATGTCCTTCCTTGAAAACCATAGAAGCATTGGATAGGATAAATATACCTGAATGAGCTTTATGTATATTAAGCAGAGAAAAATACCATTGGCCACTGCATTTGAAGTGGTAGAGTCTTCATAATTGAGAGTAATGTACTCTTGATGACTCTGCCATTTCCCTTGTGATCTGGTATACCTGCATTCTGAACAAATAGTTAATAAGATTTGGTACAAATAACTGTAACTTTCTTCCTAAAGTCCAAAATATGGTAGATCTAGAGTTAAGTAGGATTGCAAATCTGGATAAGTAATTTTACCAATAATGTTAGCCAGACAGGAATATTTTTCTTGTCTTTTTAATGCATTCATTAGAAGCCTTGGTGTTGAGTAGCTGAATGAATTAGAAAAAAGCCCCATGCCCAAACCTTGTATTTTGTGAGCATTTTCCACAAGTTTTTTCATTCTAAAAACTACCCATATAGTGTAATCTCAAGTGGAGTTGGTCAGAAATGAAGCTTAACCATATTTCTAACATGAAAAGTGAATTAAAAATGAAAATACTATAGGAAATTCAAATTTATAAACTGTAACTCGTAAGAGTAAGTTGTGTGGTTGGAAAGAAGGATGGAGTAGGTTTTTTGTTTAGGATTTTAATGGCCTGTTGCTCTCATCAGAATTTTGCTATATCCATGTTCTTTGCTTCATCTTGAATGAGAACACACTGTGAAACTTGTGGTTCTTCTGGTCCTATTTTAAGCTTGCAAATGATGACAGAGAGTTTGATTTGGGTGCTCTAATTGTGTTCCTGTTTTGTTCTAGTGACATGATAGAAGCAGATCTTGTGTTAAATGTAACTTTTCCCTTTTAGTACAAGATTTTCTATGTGCCTGCTCATCAAGTAGGTCTAGTAGATAACTCTTCTGTAGCTAGTATTTGATTAATAAGACGGTCGTGCCCACTTACCCCCCTATTTGAAAGTATGCACCTTCATCGCAAAAGAAAATATAAATGGCATTGATCATAGCTGAAAAAATGGCTCCTCCAGATGTCTTCCTGAATGGCAGCTGTAGAATGCTGTCTTTAGGGAAAGCTTGCTGATTCTTCGTTCATAAAGCTATTTTTCTTCATGTTAGAGATAAGAAGAACTCAAAGTGGAAATGGCACTAGTGTCAGAAAATGCCAAGGGAGTTTCTTCCTTCAGCTATTGGGAAGCTGACAGTTGAATATACTCTTGTCCCTTTCACTGAGTTTTATTATTACCTCTCTTAGCTCTGATGATTTCCGGAGTTACTAATGTGCCACTAAGGTTGAAGCTGAGAACTAGTATAAATTCATAATCCAAAATATAAATTAATTTCTTCATCAGAACAGATGTTTCTTACCTGTTCTAGCACAAATTTTGAGGATTTGTGCAAAACTGTTGATGTGATCATAAAGTGATAAATAAAGAGGATATCTGTTAACTTCAGTTTTGGATAATGAGTCATTAAAGTTGACTTTTCTTTCTCAACTGATCACGTATTTTTTTCATTAAACATTTGGCTTTGATATTGCAAGAAGCAGTTTTATTATTTTAGGATACCTCACTCTTTTCTTATTATCCTGCTAGGACTCTATCAGCTTGGGAGTTTCCCTGGATCTAGGAATGCAGGCAAGAAATAAGAGAATATCACTATTTTGTTAGGGATGCTGTACCTCAAACTTATTTGACTAAGACCTGACATGACAAAAAGAGATTTTTTTGCTATTAATAAACATTAAAATTAATTTTGATTCTGTTCGTGATCTGGGTGACCGGCCCTTCTTTGTAACCTGATTTTTCCTACTGTGAGTTTGCAGTTCTTTCTGAAACTGAAGGATTGTATGTAATTTATTTTGTGGGAATGTTTTATGCTTGCAAGAGATGAACAGATGTTTAGAAAACAAAGCTACTAGTCACTAGTTTTGTTACAGCTACACTAGTGATCAATTGTATGAATTTTACAGCATAGCTGTATTGGAATGGATGTTTCAGAGGCATTTCAATCAAAAGTGGTGCCATTCTGAGCTGGAAACATAGGCTTAGATTTATTTTTCTAGCAGTGCAATCCTCAAATATTATACTTCATGCACCATTTTCAGGCATGTCAACATCCCTTACAAAATACAAAGATGAGCGTTATTTCATAGAGGTGGCACAAAGTAATACAATAAAATGGATTTATTTCATCTTAATTTATTTAAAATGTGCATAGACCGAACTGGGGTAAAATCTGCGAGATGAAATATCTTGTTCACATGAATATATTGGAGAAAAAAAATCAACGCTATTCTAACTTTGAAAGGAAAAGAAGAGCATGTGGCCTGCTTTTACAGGCATGGATGGAAATTGTTCTAGTGATGCATTTCACAGTGTTTACATATAGATTTAATTTTCTGATGTCCGAAAGTGTATATTCACTGTAGTCTGAGCCGTCCTGTAAACTCTGTTTGGGAATACTGGTCGGTGGGTCTTGCAAGACAGGGCTTTTGTTTCTTTCCCTGGCTGTGCAGATGATTTCAAGTAGTACCTACTGACGTAAGGCACAACCTCTGCTAATTATGATTAAAGACAAAACGTGCTTTTTAATATCATTAGTATTAGTGCTTTAAATACAGTTCCAAGTATAGAGCTGTACTGCCTCGTTGGAATCAAGTACCTCTAAGCTATGATTAATCTTTGCCTAGAAAAAGAACAGTCTGACAGCATAGCAAGACTTAAGTAGATAAAAAGTATACATGTAGTCCAACGTCATTGGTCAGGATAGTAAATTCTTATGCAGTTTGGGCTATGTTCCCTGGGGTGTACCTGACCACGATCTAAGCTGAAATTTCTCTAGAGCTATTTCTCTGCATTCACTTTGATCTATACTTAGTTTGTACTTTATCAAATATATCGTCCCTCTATCCATCCCACCTACAACTTTTCCATCTTTCCCTTCTACTTTCTATTTCAGCATATAAGTGAATCAAAAGGTAGGCTGTCTGATTGTTTTGTAGCCAAATAGTCTATTGAAATAGTATTGAAATTGAGTAAGCTAGTTCTATGAAATTACTGTATTATGCATAGCAATGTTATATTTCACTGTTAAAATTCCATCACTTTTTATTAAAAGCCTGTAGTTACTACTATTCTGACAAAAATATCACTGATATTTTAGATAGAAAATGCCTAATTAAAAAAAAAAAAAGCTCAAAATGCCCAAATGAATGTAATGCAAGGATTTAGTTAGAAGGAAGTATGGCATGGTGGTATCCCAAGATTTACGATCGATGCGTTATACTTTGTATCAAAAATAATATTTAGGCATTGCTTTTCATACATGAGAGTAGCAGTGATGTTTTTCAGATAATAGCTTTTGTTTTGTGTTTGTCAAAGCTTCAGGGAAAAGCTTCAGTGACCACAGAAGCTAATATATGCTGTTTACAAGTAACAGAGGTAAGTGTGGAGTTTGGCTTTGCCGTTGTCAGCTAGGAGTCCTTGCTGAGGAGTGCCATCAGCCTCTAGAGGGTTTTATGGATCTAAAGTCACTTGAATTGAGCTTGACTGCATTAAAGGAGCATTACATGACATAAGCTTTAGATGACTGGTTTATCTACTTGCAATGTTACAGCAGTCAAGTTTCTTTTGCTGCTTGTTACTTGAAGACTATGAGGGGTCACAATGTGTCAGCTGATGTGTGAATGATACCGAAATAAGCATAGGGATTAAAGGGGGGAAGCGGGAAGCACTACCAGGGCTTTGGCAAACATTGCCAAAATGCCAGGTTCTGGTGTAAGTGCACCCCAACGCTGAAAAATTTTTACTTTTTGTTTTATCAGCTGCCTGGCTTTCACCCCACCTCTGTAGATACAGTCTGTTAGGGTCACAGCTGAGCACCACGAGTAAATGTGAAACATTGTAGTGTTAAGCCCTGGGGAAAAAGCAGCAGTTTCAGGAGCCTCTGACATAGAACAGAGAGTTTTTGCTCTTACGTGTCTAAGGTGAGCAGAGGGTAAGAAACTGCATGAGCGCAAGAGACCAATGTACTAGAAGTACTGCAAACAAAAACAATATCAAAGATGGGAAACGCAATTTGGATTGCATTGAGAGTAAATTCACCTAACCTCTCAAGCCTGAAGATGACTGCCAGACAAGGTATGCATTTAATTTAAGTATGCATAATCACCTTGAAAATGTTGTAAAAATAATTTTTGAAATTCTCACCTGCAAATATTGTATTTAGTGTTCTAAATAATGATGGATGGCGCCAAGATGTGATTACCTTGCTTCTTGTGAACTAAATACACAGAGTTCAGAAATTTACTCAAATGACTAGGGTTACTTGCTTTGGCAGCGTTTGTCATATGGAAATCTCATGGGACTGAAAATTGACATGGGCTAAATCCACATTCTAAATTGTTTATCTCCTGAAATTTTCGAGGGAGTCTATGGGATTGAATTGTGAACAAAGATGTAAATTTCTGTAACTGCCTTGTAGGTTTTTAATGAATTAATTGAAAGCCAGGATCTGAATACCTGTAAATGGGGACAAGTATTCAGTAACTTGTTCTGAATCTGGTTCCATGTCTTTTGAATGTAAATTTTCTTTTGATGGTTCTGTAGCCTTGTCCATCTAGTAAGGCAGTGATGGGGAAACGTGAACTACATGGAAACATGATAAACTAGTTAGGAAAATGCTACCTATTGAGTCCTTTGTTCTTTAGAGTGGCCTGATCTTTAGAAGGCCAAATGGTTTATAGTCTTGAGGTGTGTTGGGTCAGCCATGTATGTAGAAACCAGTTCTGACATGAAGGAGAGTGGTGCCTAGGTAAGTGATACAATGGTAAAATAATTCCCTTATTACAGACTGACAGGCTTTTAACAGGAGCTAGGGGCCTTGCTTCTGACAAGCTACGTAGTTCCAGTTGGAATGTAACACATGGGTTTGGCTATTGCTAGAGCGGCAAGGAATTCTGTGATTATCCTGAGTGTATGAAGTTGTTCAGCTGGGAGGACTGAATACTAGAAGGGTGCTTGCAATGTGTTGGAAGTATTGTCTAAGTTTTCTGTGCCCTTCCTGGGCATGGAGAGAGACACTTCAGTAGTCAAGTTACATATTCTTTCTAGCACTCAGGACACTGGAGTTGCTATGGCTAGAATTGAATTAGATGGCTTTAAGTGCTCAAGACCCCTTGCTGCCCTGGGTTCAGGGTGTTCTGTGGGGTTGGGTATCATGAAATGGCTGCTCAGATAGTCCTTTGAGAATGTTTTGCCTGTGCTAAAAGTACATTTGGGGATGGCTTCTCCTGTTAGGAGGATAGGTTGAAATCAAAACTACAAGTTCCTCTCATATTGTGGAGGAGGGATCTGAAGTAGTCAGGAAATTTAAAGCCAGTGATACGTATGACTTGAGCTTTCCTTGCTCATGTGGAGGGTTATAGCGAGCTTAACTGTTAGCAAAACCAGAGAAGATATGTTTTATTATGGACATGCTGACATGGAAGCAGGGGAATAATAGAAAACAGTGCAAGACCACACAGGATTTCTCGTTGGGTGCCACTGATCTAAGTGATTTCTCAAGAGGAATATATACTTTGGGCCAAATAACCTACTAGTTCTAGAAAGGTGCAAATGCCTTTTTCTGCTTGGTCCATTAATTTGCTGCATGAGAGCAAATGCACAGATTATTCTGTCCTCTATGCGTGAATTAACCTGCAAGGGGATAGTATAGATGATTGTTTTTAACCCGTTAGTGTCTGAAAGACATTCAGAACCAAATCCTAGTTTGTCTGTCATCTTCCTTTGTATTTTTATGCCCCAAAGCCTCAGTGTTGTTCAAAGACGAAATCTGTATTTTGTGTTTTTTTGTCTTTCACTTGCAACTTTAAGATATACATAGCTAGTATAGCAATGTAGTAACTAACATGATTAATAAAGCAGTTCAAGGTTTTTTTAATGAAAATTAAGAAGTGCACTATTTTAGAACTTTTGTACATATCAAATTATTATTCCTTCAAAATAAATGAATGCTACATATGTTATTTAGCATTTAAAATGGGAAAAGTTGAAATGGACATAAGTTCACGTTTTAACTGAGTATGCTAAAAATAATATACCTCAATAACAGATTAATCATTTTGTCACTGTT
Source organism: Larus michahellis (assembly GCF_964199755.1). Taxonomy (NCBI): domain Eukaryota; kingdom Metazoa; phylum Chordata; class Aves; order Charadriiformes; family Laridae; genus Larus; species Larus michahellis. Next base: position 12,355,071 of record NC_133899.1, read on the forward strand.
AATACGACTTCCTGGAATGCGTATTGTTCCATTGACTTCCGTCTTGGGCTCAGTTCAGTTGACCTTAAAAGAAACTTTGAATAATCAAAAATGTAATTTCTTTGAACAAGCTCTTGAACCTTTGTTTTATTGCTCTCAACACCTGGAGTAAATAGCGTTACTGCACTGGTTGAAGGATACAATGCAGAAGAAAGGCGAACTCTTAGGTTTGCTTCCAATTTAATGTGGAGTGGAATACAAAAATCATAGCTGGTTATGAACAGCTATTGGCAAAAACTTCTATTAGTGTCAGGTATTGTGTTTTCCCATTGTACTTTGACACTCACTGGAGTACAGGGACACTGGTTTAATGTGACGTATAGTGGAAAAAAGTGTAGAGCTGCAAAGAGATGTTTGTCGTATAATGCACAAATTCTTCTCTGATGTGTCTTGTGCGCCCCATTTGGTGGTAGCAACTATGGAAAAAATAGTTAATTTCCCAAGAGAAGGCATACTGTACATGTTCAGTGACTAAAGCATTAAATTGGAGAAGCAAAATAACACGGAATCCACAGCCTATGGTGTTACCAATTTTATGTCACAGTCTAGACTGAATTTGGCATTATGTTTTGTATAACACAATGTCCAAAGTGATGTAATTAGAAATCCCTCTTCCTTAGTACCTTAAATATCTATTAGAGAAAAATGTGATATTTGTCGTTTAAATAAATGTGTGATTTCTAATTCTGACTATCAAATATTTTATATAAATACAATGTTGTGTCTTAGCCTCGGGATAACCTCATTTGTTTTCAAACATGTTCAAATATCAATTACATTGATAGGGGACAAAATTTCAATGTTTGCCATCTCATACCAGGTATGGAAGCAAAAGCTGTATTTGTGTTTGCATGAGCATACAAATATATGTACATAAAAACTTCACATATGCAATGCCATCTTAAAAGTCGTGATGAGACCTTGGAAATCTGGACCAAAATTTTGTTCTGCAGTTCTTTTATGTGCAAGAATTAGAAGTGTGATGGTAAACTTCTATAAAACTGAGTTTTCTGGCTTTTGGATTAATTTTATAGGTACCTCTCTTATGTGTGTTTTGTTTTGGTGGTGTGGTTTTTTTTTTTTTTTTTTAAATATTACTGACATCTATGTTTTGCCTTTCCCTCTTACAAAAGGAACCTTGTTTCAGCATCTCTTTGAACAATGATTAAATGTTATCTGGTGTTATGAAGGGAGAGAGGGTGGAGTTTGTTTGGACTTAATTTGTCTATAAACTGTGATTCTTTCTAACTATAACATGCAAGCTTCAAGGCTACTCTGTCAACTTGTCAGTCTTCAGACTCTAAGGTTTTGAGCAGCAGAGTTTGTCCTTTATTAGTGTTCACAAATAATTTATCACACAGAGAGTGTTGCTATAATTAAATTACACAAAAACAGTGAAACAAAGTATGAGCTTTAGTCAAAGGTGCATTTTGCCTACTAATAAGACTGTTCAGTCTCCTCATACAACCTTATCTCCATCTGACTTCCCTGTTTTTCTCTGGCTGCTTCCAAGATCTAATCCAATATTCCCCGGTGACTTCTTCCCTGCTCCTAAGGATTGAGAGAGCATCTGATGTCCTTTTACTTCCACTTTCTCATCATCTTTGAGCATGATGTTGTGACTCAGTTTCTGTGTACTTCAGCCTGTGATGTCAGGAAAAGTGAAAAAGTACTAATAAGAAATACCCTTGAAAAGAGTGGTATCTGTATAAGTATTAGAGGCATCATGCTAATATTTTGGCAAGAATAATGTTACTAAACTGGATACTGTGTCTTGGCTTTTCTGGTTTTGGTTGGGTTTGGGTTTTTTTGTTTGTTTGTTTTACTTTTTTTTTAACATCTGCATCAAAGTGTATTTTTTTATTTATCTTTTCATTATCCCGGTTTTGTCTTCCTCCTGTACAGAATAATTATTATTTTTGATTTTTTTTTTTTTTTACTTAAAATTCTAATCTTCATTTAGCATATTCAGTTTTGCCAACACTGATGTCACGAGTAAGGCCTCAAAAATGATTTCTTTTCTGTTATGTGTTAAGGTGAATTTTGAGTCTTGATTTCTCTGCAGCTGAGTTCATAGTAAATTATTTTTAAAATGTGACTATGAAAATGAGTAAATTATGGGGTTTTTTCCTAGGATCACATTATCCAGTAACTGGGGCTTTAAAGGAAAAAAAAAAAGCATGAAATACTGGGAAATTAATGGTATATTTGTGACATTTGTCAATACTGAGAGTTTCGTTGTATATAGGTGGCTTAACAGTTTACCAGCTAATTACAGTCTCACTTTGCTGTTTTGCTTTCCATGTTTGATTCTGATTTTTATAAGGATTTTCACATTTGACCCTGACTTCTATAAATCCCTGTTAAGGTTAGTCAGATGACTACTAGCACCTTTATGGTGGTATTTATTTTGAATATTTAGCTTCCCTATGAGGGTAGTGACTATGTCCATTCTGGAGTGTGCCTTCCTTAACTCGCTTGAGCGCGTGCCTGTTAAATATAGCATGAACGAAACCATCAATGTTTTACTGTTCTTATGTTGTTCCTTCTCTGCCAGTTTCATTTCTGCTTGCAAAGCTGTTCACACATGATTGAGTCTGGGATAGACTGTGCATTTCTTCAGCTGAGGTTCAGTCTTGGCCCCTAAAATTTTACGTGCATAGTAAGTCAGGCTTCCTTTGAATGAATGTGCTGATTTCTCAAAAAAAACATATTCTTGGAATATTGTGAGTGATTATTAGACTATTTTCCTCAGTGAATTGCCTCAGCCTTCATTGGCAGCAATCCCAACTTGACATGAATCTTTTTTGCCTTATATCAACATTTTTTTTGTATGTGTACAAATTATTGTCCTTCAGCATCAGACAAACAGTATGTTACCTAACAGGACAAAATACGCATAGGTAAATCTTACCTGGTTTAAAGTTTATTTCCTTTATATACCTTTTATGTTACTGCAGGTTATTTATAGCTTACCAGCTCATACTGCTAATTTTTGAAGGATTCCTTGCAAGACTACACGATAATGGAACAACTTGTAGTAGTGAGTGACCTTCTGTAGCAGTAATTTCTTCCCTTGGGCATTGAAATTGATTTTCTTCATCTTGGCATGTGAAGAGTCAAAGTATGCCTTTTGCCCTGACTCTCCCATGAGCATACGGTGGCATTGGAAACAAATCATGTGAATGCTGCAGCTTTTAGGGCATTCACTATGGCAGCATCAGGAAGAGGAGAATGTTTTTAGGTAGTTTCCCTCTGTGCTGTGATATAATTTATTTCAGAAACACCATTTACCGTGGGTTACATTCTGACAGATTGTTTTGGGGGTCTTTGAAGATATCTTACGCTTGTAGTTGCAAAACTCTTATCTTTTATACTTGTAGTTGCAAAAACTTCTGAGGATTTACTGAATCAGATAAAATATTATAAGGGAACAGGCTAGTGTGTTTTGTTGGGGAGTGTTTAATTTTGTTTGCCTTTTGCATATACAAAAGGTGAAGGCAGAGGTTAGCAAAGAAAGATTGATACTTTAGAAGATGCTAAGCAAAGGTATTCTTCCTTCATTTAGTGGATTGTTTCTTGGAGGTGTGGGGCACTGAAACCCCAATTCTCCAAAGACTTTTGGCCTGGCCATAGATACAGGCAGCATCAGTATAAATGTATGTATGTACATGAGTGAGTGTTATCCCTGAATTCTGCACTCCCCTCTGCTTCAGTCAGTTACTCAGTAAAACTAACTTGAGTGGAGCTTGTGTCTGAGAAATTACTTCTTGAGTAGCAGAATGACTGCAGATAGGATAACTCATAAGTAATAGTGCATAGTTCTCTTTAAAGTATAGTAGTTAGAAAATTGCATATAGAATAAGTTGTGAGCATTCTCTTTAATTCTAACCAGCAGAACTGAAAATATTTAAAAGTGAATACTTGGCGTATTCAGCACAGGAATAAACATATATTGGTGAAACGTGTTTCCATTTAATCTCAGTATTGATCAGAAGACAATTGATCAGCCAATATCCTGAAACCATTGAGAAGAAAAACAGTGGGGAAAAATACAAACTGTGCTCTTCTGGCATAAATTAACAAAAAAACCCAGATGTGATATATATATATATATTTATGTAATAAAGATATACTAGTGTAAGGAATGAATTCCGCTAGTAGGCAAAACTCCTGTTAACAAGCAGTTAATGAAAAAGAAGGATGATAGAAGTGAGATGACAAACTAAATGGGTGAATAACTTGTGTGTATAAGGTTTCATGATAAACGAATCTAAACAGCAGTCATTAAGTATAATTTTAACAAGATCTCAAGAACAATAGTATAAGCAATTGAAGAGGCAACAACCCATGGTGGGGCTGTAGCATGTTCTTTCCTTCAGTGATCGTGATAGCACACTAATTATAATTGTCAGTAACAACATCCTGTGGTGAGCAGAAGAGTTTCACCGTCATCTTTACATGAATGTACTGTGAAAGGGAAGATACAGACATCTCTATAAAGAAAAGAGAAAGAAAGGAAAGAGGAAAAAGTGCTGAAATAGATGGCAAAAGAAGAGAGGTACAAAGGAGTCAGCTCTGAGAAAGGTGGCTCGGCATTTTTGTCTGGCAGTTAGAGCTCACTCTTCCTCCCTCCACCTCTGTATTATCGTGCGCCCTTTCTGCTTCTTATTTATATTCACTTGCTTTCTAATTAGCATTCCCTAAACTCATACATTTACAGTATGTTTAACCTCAACTCACAACACAGTGGCTGTTATTGTTTGTATTGGGTAGGATGATTGTTTGAAGATCTTTTACAGACGACACCTTATTTCTTGTCCATGACTGATATCAATTACAAGAAAGGTCTAATGGGGCTGTAGTCATTGGGAGTTTACAAAGTCAAGTTTTAGTGAAGGTTTCTTTCTCTTCCACAGAGGGTAATGAAAACTAAGATTTCTGTCATACTTTTATGTAAAGACATTCAGAAGAATAAGAAAATTGCAAGTTGCAATCTCTTAGAATTTTGAAGACTATCGTCTGAAATTTAAGGTAGGAAGGAAAAGAATTTGATACATTGTAAATTCTAGACAGCAAAACCACAGGATGCTGGTTAATACATCTATAGAAAACATGTCTTAATTATTTTTTTTATAGTTGTGATTTCAGCTGTATTTAGGAGGGGGTTGTTCTGCAAAAATTTACATGGGAAAGCCAGTTATTAGCAGTATAGTGTTTAGAAGAATTTAACTTGTCATCTTTGTGACATCATACAAAAAGATCAGTCCTTCAAACTGAACAAAATAGCCTCTAAATACACAGAAGACAATAAATTTTCTACCATAAAAGTTCCATGTAAAAGAAATAACTTCATTTTTGGCAAAAATAAAATTGTGTTGGAAAGAAACTATTTTTTTTGCTATTTCATATAAATCTGCAAAAGCTGGTGCACAGCTTGAGCTAGCTGAGCTACAGTAGTTTGGTCCACTTTTTTCTCTGAGGCATTTAGAGGCCTAAAATACATTGTCCAATACAAATTCTTCTACTGCTTGTGGACTTCCTATTCAACTTTTAAGTATCTGATTCAAACATTGGGTAGTGACTCTATTACACATTAATCAGATAAGATTTAATGAATCATTATTGGAGCTTTGTGAACATTCCTTCAGAATGCTATTGTGTGAAATAATTAAATAATCAATATCTTTGAGAGAAATAGGCCATTTTTTTCATTGATAAATGTAATTCTGACATGGTTTCTTTGATTAACAGTGAGGAAAAAAAAAAAGGTATGTCACTGTGTTTCTAGGAGCCGAAGTAGACATGTGAAGTCTCAGGCCAGGTCATCTTTTTCACCAAGTTGTGGTGATTGCAGACCATTGTGTAGTTCTTGTAGAAACTCACATGGATGTACCTGAAGATGAAATGGTGCCAATGTGGAAAGAGTGATGATAACAGATAGAGGAATTTGAGAGATGTTCAATAGAAGTAACAAGCCATAACATCTTTCTAGGAAGAGACTGTAGCAGTATCTGTTATATCACGTTCTGTGAACTGTACAGGGCATCTCAAGCCTGAGGTTCTGAGTCAGCTCTGGAAATGCTAGATGGGTACATTATGGTGTCTGCTGGTGTTCTTGCAGTTGTTTGTGAAGTCATATAACCCAATACTTCTATTTTTAGATTAACAAACAAATATAATTGAGTATTCTGTTTGACACAATCAAAGTAGTTAAAAATATGCCCTGTCCTATAACTCCTGTATGCTGTGAATTAATATATACTGTCATTGATTTAGTGTAATGTGGTGGGCATGAAACACGGGACATAGGTGCAAATTCAAGATAACCATCTTGGAGCAACAGACATTATGAAATTAGCTGTTAGATTATTGTCAACAACCCAGATTTGATTTTTTTTTTTTTAGATTTGTGAATGTTGACATGAATGTTATTTTGGGAACATTCTTAGATTTCATGCTCAATTTTTGAGGAGGCTTTTTACTGAACAATTCTAAAAAAATATTCATGTATAGGCATGCTGTATTGCTTACAGGGGTTGCCTTTTTATGAGGTGGTTAACTCGGGCTCTTTGCTAAAGATGAACTTAATTAAAATATTGTCTTTCAAAGGATAGCACTTTATACTACCTAAAAAGATGTTGCAAAATCTGTCATCCATAGTAGAAAACATATTTAAGGAAAAGAGACCGTTGGCAGGCAAATTTAGTCAATTGTACAGTGTATTTCAGAAGCGATGCATAGTGTTCAAAACTTTGAAGGATTCCCTGAAAATCATGTTGTACCTACATTCTTAGGGGCTTAAAGCCCTGGCAGAGGGGAATTCCTACAAAGTTACATAAATTTGGGAAAAAAAAATAAAAAGGAAAGGTATTTAACTTAAGTTTGTTCTAGGCACTTAGTGAACGAGACACTGGTGTTCTGAATTCTGCAACACAGGACATTCAATGAAGTTGGAAAAGAGTAAGTATGAAAGAAGAGTGAAAAGGTTTTTCATCCCATGTTCATTTAGAAGTACGGGAACCCTTTGCCAGAGGTCTTGTAGGACTACTGTGTTAGCATATTAGACATGTAGGTGGGTAACAAGAAGACCAATAGTTGTTACTTTGAATTTCAAAGGAATGTTTTGAAATCATTCTTCAGTGTAAGATAGTGAAATACTTAGGAATAGTTTTTTCTAATATAGAATCATAGAATTGTTAGGATTGGAAGGGACCTTAAATATCATCTAGTTCCAACCCCCCTGCCGTGGGCATTGTGACCTATTAGGAACTTTTCTAAACATTAAATAATTTTGTAACGGCAAATATCAGAGGCAGAACATTAGGCTAGATTGACCCCTGAAGACTATTGTCACCTTTATATTGCTTCCGTTATCACCTTTGTTTACTGCCTATGGAAGCTTTTTCACACTCTCCCTTCTTTTGATTTTTCTGAACAATTGAGGAAAAGCTGATCTTTTTGTAAGTGGATGAAAGGGAATTGAAATGGAGAGAACTCTGCACAAAGAATATGAAGCTGAAGCAAAATGTTGAATTTTGCTTAGTTTGCTCTTTTTTAATTTTCCTTTTTCTTCTAATGAATATTCTTAGTGAAAAGAAATAGTGTCCACTAGAAGTATGCACAAAGACTTTTAGCTGAAGAAGGGATTAAATAAAGGAAGCTTTTTGAAGGACCCTATGCTACTTATTTAGGTCATTTTAAATGTCAATATGAATAAATAAGAGTTTATATATAATCCTTTCACCTTAAATTTACAGGTTGTAATGTTTCTTAAAGCAGAGATTTATATTTTTTTGTCTTGTAAAAAAAAAAAAAAGTGTATGCCAATGTCTCCGTGAAATCATAAAGACAAATGAAAGTGTTTGTTATGGAGGATTCTAAGCTTTTGAAACCTAGAAAATAAAGCTTACCTCATTTGGAAGGAAAGCTTGGATCCAAAATTTTTTTCTCAATGTAGTAAAAAACCCCCAAAACCCAATGGGTTTGAGTGCCATTTTGGCTTGTATATTGAGGGGAAACCATATATAATTTTCTCAAATCTCACCTTTGTACCTCAAATTTGAAATTAAATGTGGTGAGTATAAATTAAAGGCAAACCATTTCAATCTATTAGTACTTAAAACCATATTCTGTTTATTACATTCATAGGCATTCCAGCTTTTTTAAAAAAGTCATTGAAATTATTAGTATCTATAAAGAACTGTAAAGTTCTACAGATATACACAAGTTTTAATAAAGCTCTGTAGCTTTTCAGAATGAGTTTCATGGCAGAAGGTGAAGTTTTTTGGTAATAGGGAGTGTAGTCCTTGTTATGGAAGTAGCTGAACGAAGCTTTTTAATCTACGTTGCATCAGATCAGGTTAGATGATTGGATAGTTCCTGTGGTCTCATATCTTTGCAACTTGTATTCCACACAGTGAGTTAGAACCATAGAAGGAAGCTTTAATTTCTAGTGAGTTCCATAGTTCCCCCCCACACCCTTCCCCAGTTATTTCTCTTATTTGCATCAAAACTTGAGATAGTAGAATATAGGTTAGAAATTGTGTTTGCGTACTGGAAAATCCACGCTCAAGTGAGAAGTAATAATGATGAATAAACTCATTTTAACTGAGAAGGCAACATGTGAGGCTGATAGTCTTGAGGGCAATACGCATTGACACGTTAACCCTGTCCTGTCTTGCATGTGAAATTCTAACCATTGCTCTTGTAATGGCAGGATAGCTTTTTCTCATGCATGTAGAAAATAACCAGGGTAACATTAATTTTTTGTTTAAAACTTGCTTGAAATTTCACAAGACTAGTTAACTAGCATTTTGGAAGCATTTCACATGGAAAAGTTGTGATGCAGATAATGCTGTGGGAAGTCACTTCCAAAAGGATTTCTTGTATGAGGCAGAGGGGAAAACAACATGTACAAAAAAATATTGAAACCTCTTATCATAGAAAATACATACGTTTAGCTTTTGTTTAGCTTCTGTTTAGCTTTTTAGCTTTTCAGTTATTTTCCCTGAAAGTAACATTTTCAAAATGTAGTATCCTATAAAGAAATGATCTCACAAGTTGCTTACTTTCATTCTGCAAAAACATGCATGCTGTCTCTATTTAAATGACAGTAACCGATCACCATATATCTGTAAACAGTATCTTTGGAGTAGGCTAAAATTAGTTTTCATTACAACCCATTTGTAAATCATTTGAAGCAAATATCTCAAGCTGAAAATGTAAATGTGTTTTTGTTTTTACTGTAGAGATGAGGTCAGCAGAAGTCTGCAACAAATATGATTACTTGGGTGGAGGTGACATGATTTACTTAAATCAGGCAATTTCCCCATTAAAGCATTGAAGCCTCAACTCATAAAGAGACTGCTTAGCAGATGAACTATAATGTCTTCTAGCATTTGTTATATTAGGTGATTTGAAGAAAACGAACAATTATAAGAATGAATGTATTTCTATGCTGAGTGGGAAAAATCCAGTTCTTACAGCAGGGGGTGGCTAATTTTCAGCAGATAACATAGGGCTTCTTCATAAAAGATTCTTTATAAATATTGTACAATTAAATATGTATATGTATTTAGATTTATATTGCCAGGATAGGACAATGCAAGGATGAATCAACCAAGTGGTTAGTTTCTTACACTCTTCCCCCAATTTCAATGTAGAAAATCTTTTCCCCTTCCCTTTCCTCCACACCCAGTAGTAACAGCACAAGTACTGTAGCCGCCAGTACTGGTGGGTTTTGGGGTTGCTGTTGGTGGTGGTGTGTGTGTGTGTTCCGTCCTCCCCCCCCCCCGCCCCAAGTGTGCTACTTCCACTTAGCAGGGATTATTAAATTGGCAAAATTTTAAACTGCTGCTGTAGCTTCTTTCCAGTCTTATGCGCTGAGCTAGAGGCCACACAACAAAACCTGATTGATTAGCAAAGACTGTCATTACAGTAACAGAAGCCATATTTTCTGTACGTTCCATGGACTGAAAGTGACTGAATCAAGGAGATTCAGAGTTAAAAATGGAAGTCTGTCTGAGCAAGTTAGAGCATGTGTTTAACTTTTGAAGAGGTTACACAGAGGTGCTTTTAGCGGGTTGTATTGCTGTTGTGGTCAAAGCATCTTTTTGTACCTAAGCATTTGTATTTGCAGTTGGAGTCTCAAGTGCTGCAGGCAGGATTCTAGCCCAGACCTTTGGTTTGATCTGGTAAGATGGTTGTATATTCAGCTCTGCTAAGGGAAACGAGGTTTGTAGAGAGGTGTGAATTTTCTAATTAGACCAAATGATGTGTTATTTTAGGGTATGTTTTTTGATCATTACCGCATTTTCCACCTTTACAGTAAATCTGCTCTTCTATGTGCCATGGTACATAGGTACATTTGATCAAACTAAAAATCGACTTTTTAACCATAACTTGGGACAGTGGTTCATGACTTCAGTAAAAGCTCGTAAGAAGCATTTGTGGTCTGCACCACTATTTTAGAAATTGCTATGCATTTTCTTCTGGTGAAAGCACAAAAAAAATGTGTACTTAGTCTTGGGCACTATGTTTCTGAGAGAATACTTGAGGTTGCAAAATTCTCTCTGAGATTACAAATTCTGATCTCCTGAGTAACTGTAATATTGTGCTCAAGGCTGAACAAACCTAAGAAATACTTAGAAAAACTTGATTTTAACATAATTAAATGTTCATTTTAGAGCTTTATTTGGACATTATTTTGCAGTAGAGAGAGTTGAAAAAAGATAAAAATCACAAGTCGATAAAAGTTTCTTTTGGTTTTCATGTCAATGCAGTATCTCCTTCAACGGGACCATGAAAATATAGTTGCACGTATATGGGTCTCGATCTCAGTCCATGCTGCTTGTGATTAGAGCTTGGTGTAATATCATTGTGTATTTTCAGTGGGAGGAAGGGCGGGTTCGCTGCAGAGGAGCAGGAAGCATAGCTGCAGCAGGCACATTCGAGAAGAGGTTGAAAGTTTAGATTGTCTGCAATGAGGCAACAGTGCATTGCTTAAAAATTCAGTGTGTAACCTGAATGTAAGAGCATCACTTCCAAAATTGATGGTTGTGAGCAGCACCTCCAAAAAGAGCAGTGTTGATCTTAGTCTGACATCTTCTCTCCGATACCGCATCTTACTGCTACTAAAGAATATTTACAAAACTATTACACGTTTTAGTTTGCCTTTTCAAAATAGTGAAAGCAATCTGGTAATTTTATAATCTGTAGTTCAGTTTCTTCAGATTAAGCACACTTTTTGACTTTGAGTGTAAGGGAAAATAAATGGTTAATCCTGACAGTGAATGTCTCTTGGTATTAAAGCGCTACATATTGTAAGACCTTGGAATTCAAAATAATTCAAAATAACCTTTTAAATTAAATGGGCACTAAATAAAAAATTTAAATATTTGACTATCCCTGGAAGTGACGGTATATAAAAACAGTCTAGAGTAACTTTTTTTATGTCAGTTATAAAACCATAAAGCCGGAGAAGGAATAAATACAATGAAAACACTGATTAATCCCCCTGTGTTGCAGTGCCACTTCATACTGTTGTAATGTGGACGCTTTCCTCTGATATTACTCAAGAAATACAAACAAGAGGCATTTATTATCTCCAAAGTAGTGTATGCTATAGAGTGCTGAATAAGGAAGTGAGGTATTGCAGCTGTTATCTTCTGAACTAACTGCTACTGCGTGTTGCATGACCAGCCCTGGCAGGGTTTTTGTTCCCATGAATGAATAGGCTATAAATCTGTCGAAGCTGACACTAGCAGCACTGCTGGAGAGTGTAAAGGGAAAATTTGCAGAGGAATCTTGTGGTCTTTGCTTGCCTGGAAAATGAGTTCAATAAAATGGAGGTGATCAGTGCTTATTTATAGGCCAAGCTGATACATCCAGCATTGGCTGTCAGAGTTTAACTTAGTGTTTCCTCATTTATGCTCACTCTGTAAAGCAAAACATGGCACTGTAAAAGGCTTATATAATGCTGTTATACTGTGCTAGTCACTATTGTTGAAAATAGATAAAGCAAAATAAAGGGAGGAAAAGATAAAAGCACAGATAAAATGTATAGGAAGGAAATGGAAGAGGCTGGCAGATGCTAACACCCTGAGAAGGGATGTGGAGCTACTCAGAATCATTTTGCTTGAACCTTAGATTGAAGGTGTTTGGCAATTACTGCTGTGTTATAACAGCAGATACATCTTGAGAACTCTGCTCTGGAAGGAAGGCGTGGGGATTTTATTCTAGTTGAGGGAAAGGACTGAGGAGCTATCTTTTTTTTTTTTTTTTTTTAATGTCGAGTTTCTGTTAACATAAAATCCTAAGGTATACTGGAACTGTATATAATGTGTGTGTATTCTGTTTTATGCAGAGGGCTCATATGTGGATTAGTGTTATATGTAAAGGGTTTAAATAAGAGAAATCCTAAATTGTAATTTACTGAAGAGAAATTTTGAGGGATTTTTAGAAATGCTTTTAAGTAGGTGTTAACAAAACAAAGCATTTCTTAATTTTTGTTTCTGTTGCTTGGTGACATTCTATGAACAAACTGATGGTAGATAATTTCAGGCCTTTGACAATAGCTAATATTAGCAGCAATAAAGGTAAAGGCTTGTTAAGTAGGGAGAATAGAGCAGTCCTAATTTTTTCCTTAAAAGGTTTTTAAAAAAAAGTAACAACAAAAATCTAGTACAAACCACATATGCAGCACAGTATAACCTGGGCTGCACCTGGACTCAGACTGGATGAGAGTTTCACCTGTAAATAATCAAAATCCTTTAAGAACAACTCACTTGATGTAAAATAGACGTGGCTCCATCTAGGAAGTTTGTGAAATTTGCTTCACTGGAGTCAGGGTAGCTGTGAGTTTGGAGCCAGTCAGGGCACTCTATGACCAGAAGTATGAAGAATTTGAAAACTGGGTTCACTGGAAAGTTGCAGTGAAAGCAATTTTTACTCTCTCTCCTAATAATTTATCAATTGTTTTAAGCTACTGACTATAGCTATGTTTCTTGCTGTGTTCAAATGGGTCAAAGTAAATCTACATGTTCATATTTCTATCTTTGTGCCACTGAAGACCCGTAAACTGTACTGCTCTTGCCTTCTTTGATAGAAGTGACCTCTGCCTGAAAGCAGGGAAGATGTGGAATAACTCCTCTGAGTAAATGAACTTAATGCATGACATAAGAGTGCACTGGGGATATACGTTGTTATTTTGGATAAGTACTTTAAAAACAAATAATATTACAAGAGCGTGAAAGACCCTTGTGTTAGAGTTTTTGATCAGTTCTATTTCTGCAACTGAAGTTCTGTTGTAAATGTAGTTGGAGGTCAGGTGTGTAAGAACAGTAAATATAATTTTCCTTCTATCAGTGGAATTTGCCATGAAATGAGAAACAGGAGTGAAATTTGTAATCTTTAATTTCTTTTAAGATTTTTCTCAGTGTGTATATCCAATTAAATAAGTACTTTAAAAAAAAACAGACTTGCAGTATATTTCTTTAGTCTTGCAAATCCTGTTAGCTCTAAGTCTGAGTTGTAAACTTTAAATGTCTTGCCTTGCATCTCTTGATGGAAGCTGAAATACTTACTGATTTTTCTCTCTTCTAGCATTCTGAATTTTTTTTTTCAGTATCTCAATTAGTGCAAACTTATCAGAAAGAAAATTACAGTTTTCTTTTGTTCTGAAGTTGCTTATTACAGTAGTAATAAAATATTTCAAAGACATTTTGGGCTATTTCAACACACAGACAGGCTTTGAAGGGAATTTCAAATAAGAATGCCAAATTAAATGATAACACTCATTACTGGACTGTTTCACATATCATTCAGAGCTACTCCAGGGACAATGCTTGAGTTTTATACATAAAAATAATACTTGACCTTTTGTGACCTATTCCATTTCCAGTCTCTTGTATCCTGTGATTTAATGAATGAGCCTGTAAATTTTCTTGGTAAGCACAAAAAGAAAATCCCAACAACCCAAAACACATTTGAGTGTTTGTTACATCTTTGTAATTCCAAGAAAATCTGGAATGTGCAAATAGTTTCTGAAAAGGTCTTTCTCTTACATGTAACTGAAATACTAAAAATTCCTTCTTTTTGTAACAATAGCTAATGAACCATATAAACACTTTCCTACCCTGCAGTTCAAGAATTGGTGCATGCATTTTGTTAACAATGACCCTGTTTCTTTTCTTGCTATTCAGCTTTCAAAAAAGGTATGAAATACTTGCAATATAATTCTTGGTTCATTAAAACAAGTGTTTTCCATTATGTTAATAGATCTTAGGTCTAAGTTTCTGTTCTTTTTGAAACATGTCTGGATTATCCTTCATTTCATCATGCAGTTCTTGTTCATGATGGTGGTTATATTTTCTCTATAAAGAAAATGCTGCTTTTTGGTCTGTAAAGAGCATGTGCCCATATTCTGCAGACGGTCCAGTGGGAAGTCATAGCAGATTGGGAGCACTAACTCATTAGACTCAAAACCCACATAAACAGATGCTAAACTTCTGAAGCACATGATTCTTTCTAGCTTGTGCTTTTTTCAGTCAGGTGTTGAAAGTAGTTACTGCAGTGAATGCCCATGTACAGGAGATCGGTGGGCGCTTCCTGCAGCACCGAGTTTAAAATGCATTTCTTGTGTGCGTTTGCATTAGTAAAAATGGAAGACAAATACTTTCCAAAAGCAAACATCAAGTCATCTCAAACTGAGAATTTTCTTTGCTCTTGAATAAGCACTTGTACATTTTTCGTTATTTTCTTAGAACGTACTTGTACTCTTTACAAGTGCTACATTAAAGATACGAATAAAACTAGTTAGACCCAGAATGTTGCAAGCGTAGAATCTGGAATAAAAAGAAAGCAGCAAGTCAGCTGCTTGTATTGTGTAAAGCCTGAGAAGCGAGGATGAAAGAAACTTACACTTTCCTAGCGTAACACTAGTGTGTGGTGATTATATCAGAATGGTACTCTTTACCTACAGCTACAGCTTCTTAAATACAATAAATCAGACAGGAAACGTGGCAGGTGATAACGACAGGCACTTGTTGATGGAGCCTGAAGTAATAAGTGTTATACCATGTAGCAGTTGCCTTTAAGTGTGCACATCCATGTGAATGAAGGGGGATTAAAGGAGGGTTGGGGAAAGACACCTGACAACAGACAGGTATAAAGCCTCAGGATAAACCTCACTGAAAAGTTTAGCCAAAGATCATTATTATTTTTTCTTGACCGAGAGAAATAAAGGGAAGGGAGGCCAAAGAAGTAAAAAGGCATTTGTATTCAAATGTTAATATTTAAAACATGTATTTTACTCTTTGCACATGTGCAACCGCAATGGTTTAAAGTAATTTTCTTTTCTAGTTACCGTGAGCTGTACTAAATGTAAGTGTGTATACACAACAATGTGTACTTCTGAATATATATGTATGCAAGCACACATCTGTAAGTGATGAACCTAAATAAGAATTTTTGTGGGGGCAATGTAGGATGGTGTATTCAAGTGGTCATAATCAGAGTGCCTGGTAGAAAATCCTGGTAATCCATGAGTGCAGCACTGTGTGACTACATTAACACTTCACAATAAAGGATAGCAAGTGGGCATATTTGCATGCAAATTAAATTTTCAACAATATTTCTGCATGCAACTTCCATTACAGTTGGGCAACTTTACACAATTGAAACTGATGACTAAGAAAAAGCATTTATAATTCAGTAAATTACAACAGCAATGCCTGTGATCACCCAGGTTAGCTGCTAAAGTGCCTCTAGAGGTTTGATTAGAAGGAGGAGAACCTTTAAGAGGCTCATGAGGCAGTATCAAGCACTGTGAATTGAAACAGAGTAAAAGAAGCTGTTATAGGCTGGTCTGAGTTGAACAAATCTTAAGATGTAATACAGGCAACTTCTAATCAATGAAACAAGATTCGATCAATCAAACAATAAAGAGCTGTTAATAGTATGATATTTATATCAGAACCGAGGCCACATTTTGTTAAACTGTATATGCAAGACGTTGCTAAATGCCCATTGAAAAATATAAGGTGACTGGTGACATGAAGCATGCAAGGAAAATGGATACCATTTAGGATGCCAGGCCCTGAGAAGTATAGAATGTTCACAATCCCCCCATGGACCTTTCAACACGTCACCACATAATTTCTACCTGTGTAAAAGATTTGTTTTGTATTTACATCATGCACAGTTGGTTTTGTGCAACATCCATGTGGAAGTGGAGATGAATAATGCTGAGTCAAAACTCAGAATATACTGCCCTCTCCTGACGGTTGGGTCAACCTAGGAGCGTGCAAGTGAAACACCTCATTAATTTTTGTTAGAAGAAATTTTGGTGCTTAATCCTTCAGCCTTATGGTTATCTTCCACTGTGATAGTGTTTTCTTTTTTCTTTCATTATGAAAAAATCAATGTGGGTATTATTTGCTGATATTCATAAGTTGATCATCTTCTGTTACAAAAAGATCCTTATAACATTTTAAAAATACTTCCCATACTGCTTGTTATCAATTTACATAGATTCAGAGTTGGCTTACTAGCAGATTGTTGAAGGTCATTAAAATCATGACTGAAAGTGGTGGCAAGGTGATAATGAAGCTAGCATCTCTTTTCTCCATAAACAGGTTAATTTTGGGGGAGATACAATAATCAGCGATAACTGAAAGAAAGAAGTGCATGAGAAGTTCCTAAGTATTGCATTGGATTGTAAATTGTCCATACTGCGTAGCAGGGGTTTAGTTCGAAGTGTGTTGTCTGGTGATGGCCATACAGACCTCTTATATTTTTCAAATATTATGTTCTTCCACACATCTAAACCAGGTTGCATTTTTTCAAATCCCAGTAATGGAAATTGTAGTAGTTTTTGTCTGGTATTGAGATTACCTCTTGTTCTGTTCTTAGGTCAGAACCGAAAAAGATTGAGTATAAACCCTGCTATTTTTCCCACTTATTCTGAGAAGGCAAATCATGAAGAAATGAAAACCTTGTCAATTATTGGGAAAAACCTCTGTGAAGCTTTCTCGCCTTCAACAGGATATGTCTAATGTCCTTCTGAGAGGTAATGGCTCTATTATTTATCTGCTCTTTCTAACCCTGCCCCCTGCCCTGGCATGTTCTTGTTTCTTCCATTTCTGCTACTATTTCTGCAGGCCAAGGAGTTGTCAAGCAGTAGAAATTTCTGTTTGCAGGTAACTGCATTCTTTCTATGTTCTATATATAAGACTACTGGCACACTACCTAAAAACACCAGTAAAGAAATATTTCTGCTTCGTATATTACATGTATGACTTTGTTTCTTAGAACTTCAGAAGTAGATGATATCCTGTCTCCAAAAGTCTTCCTTTATTCAGGGGTCATGAACTGATTTATAGCAGTCCCAGAAAACCACAAAAATAGTGGCTCTGGCTCCAGAAAACAAAGCTTAATACAAAAGCTGGTCAGTGTATCACCGTGCTAAGGATTAGCATGGCCAGCAGAGAATTATGAGGAAAAGTAAGTGGAAAAGTTTTCACAGGAATGGCAAAGAATAATGGTAAGATGTGCAGCAGCCCTGATGTACAGGAGCTTGGAAAAGACTTAATTTCTGGTGAAGCTCTCACAGGACTAGATAAACTTGTACACACACACTTCATGCAATATACCTGCTAAATTCAGTGCTTCTGTAAGAGCATCTTGCTTCACCTCTTTCGTCTGGTGGTAAATCACAACCACAAGAACCCTGTCTTACATTGTTTTTTTTCTTTTTTTTTTTTTTGGTCACAGCTCTGTACACTGTACTTTTCTAATGTAAATTACCTACCCCAACTACTCCCAATCCTATGTTGCCACTGTTGGTATAATATAAGTACACAGATAAGTGACCTGAGCTAGGCAGAACTAGGAGGGCATGCTTTTTCCTAGCTAAGGGCTGTTGAGAGCAGCTGCTCCCTCTTTCAGCTGTTGTTTAGGATTGATGTTTGAATTCTGTTCCTAAGACTGAATGTATAATATCAGAGTGGTGTTTATATTTTCCTACAGTAAACTGCCAAGCCTACTTTAGTAGGCACTTAGCCACACCCTGCTATGTCTGTCCCTAACCCCAAGTTGTCAAATTAATATCATACATACATACAAATATATATTTATAATGGTACTAGGTAGTTTTACAAATGAGAGCTGTGCTATAGGTGTTGTCACAACGAGTCGCATTAATCTACAAATATATACACTGAGTTTTAAATATATGTCCTATGACAGTGATACTATTTTTGAAGCAATGATATTAGTGTTTTCCCAGATAGGTGCTGTGTATGGACACAGGGGGAATGTGTGTATAACTTTTATGCACTGCTTTTGGGCATATTTATGTTAATGGCAAATAAGATAATGCTGTATTAATATGGTACAGTGCTTTGCAGCTCAGAGGCCGATGAGGGTGTCGCTTTTCCTAGTATCGTGCTGGTGGAGAAGAAGGTGCTGATCTGGGGCATACAGCTGGGTTACTAGGAAGCGACTGGTTAGAGGTGACATAAAACCTATGCAGTCACAAATGAAAAGGTCTTTTTATTTAGTTAGACTATAAAGTTGCAGAAGAATCTATAATGTGTGTGTATCAAAATATCATCCCTTGAGATGGAGCTAATGTTGACAGTAAGGAAAACAACTTCAAAGAAATTCTAAAATAATATTAAGTTCTTAACTAAATAAAACCTATTCCTCATTGTTAGATAATCCTGCTTTTTCAAGATACCGTGATTAACACTGCTGGTAACTACTTTACCGCTTCTCCTAGCAAACGTTGAGATGTTGGACTGTTGACCAGTTAGCATTAATATAGTTATTTGTGAACTGCATACAATAATGTAGTTTGCCAAGGCACATCTTTCACATTTAATTATTCATGCAAATTACACTAAGAGATATTGTAATATTACTTATGCAGATTCGGTGCAAATAGCGTATTGGTGCAAGTACTGTGTATGTGAAATAAAAAGTAAGGTTTTTATTGCTTATTCAGAGAAGAATTGATTGTCAGGCTTTATGAATCCTAAAATGTAGCCAAGAGTAAAATGACAACACTTGCTGAAAAGCCGGAACACTGATAATGCAAGTGCCATATTTTAATCCACCACAAATATTTTTATTTGTCTAAAAGCTCTTTTGATATAAAGAGATGGGCAAAAGAAAGGTGTCTCTGTGCTTCTTTCATTACATATGTAAACAAATCCTCATGAAATTAATGATACTTTAAATTAAATGGATATGAAATAGATTTTAACTCTTGGTTAATTGTTCTGAGCTCTTTCAAATTAGCAGGTATTTGACAAGATAGCACCATTTTAGCCATGTAACCGTTGTATTGACACTATTAAAGAAACATTAAAATAAAGACTTACTAAGCATGGATGTTAAAGCATACACCATAAAAGAGTTATTTCTGATTTTCATCCTAAAACAAGAGAGAGAGTCTCTGTCTGTCCCTGACTTGTTACTGTAAGGCAGTGATTAAAAAAGTCTGTCTTTTGCACCCTTTGCATTTAGAGAGGGGAATACTTTGCAAAGCTTTGACTTGAGCATCTCGATTGCTGTACCATCTTGTATTTCCCTTCTGCAGTGCAATCTTGGCCTCTTCGTGCCCAAAGTTCAAGTGTTGGGAGGGAGTGAGATGGGGCTTCAAGATAAAAATAGAATTTCAGCTGTAATTTGCCATCATAGAAGAGAGACATCACTTGCCAAGAATGAATGCAAGCTACCTAAGGCTCAACCAGCTCAGCCTAAATTCCACCCAAGGTTCTGTGTCAGTGTATGGTGTTAACTTTATTGGCCTTGAAGCCTTCATTATCTGGTCATGGTTCCAAATATGTCCTCTTTGTGAGCTGAGATCATTTCCTCCTCCCTCACGTGTAAACAAGATTTTGCAGTAGTAGATGGTTCGTGCTGAGAGTTTGCCAGGCAACACAAATCTCTAGGAAGGCTTAAAATGTCCTCCTCTTAAAAAATGTTCAGTTTAACGGTGGTATTTAGGTGTTTGAGGCCGTACAGTGTTTGCAACATCTATGATGGCTGTATTATGATAATGGAAGAAAGCTACATTATGAAATAAATGCATTCTAGGTTTTCCTTGGCAACATAATGTAAGGATCGTTCTGTGTGTTAGTACTAAAGAATCAAAAACAGTTTAGTAAGTCGATGTGAACACTGTTTCTTGTCATGCGGTTAATGGATCTACTGTTGTATTTGTGTTCTTTCCAGCTCTGCTGCCTTACATCAATGAAAAATTATGTTTTTTCTTCAATGCCACAACACTAGTCATCTTTATATTCAATATATTCCCCTTCAAATCTTTCAGTATAAAATGTCTACCATTTTACTGGCTTTGAGTAATTTTCCCAGTTCTTGCTAATAGAAAAGGGTCATCTTTTCTGATTATTGGTGTTGCATTTAATAAGTTCAGTTTACTATAGTCATGTTGATGTGTGAACGAATGCAGTCCTTCAGTCTTTTTTTTCTTTTTGTATGTATGTATGTAGCACTGGCTGGTTTTGCTTCTGGTTAAAGCAATAATAAATCTTTTGCCCTAATAGATAGAGTATTTATACCCTCTCTAGTCCTTCTTCACTTTGACAAAAATCTGCTGCTTATGATTGGCTGGGCAGATTTAAGAAACAGTGAAAATCTTTACGAAAAGCAGTTACAGTGCGTGAATAGTAGGCATTCTTCAGATTTAAAGAGGTCAAATTGATTTTTGTGTGTGTGTGACAGAATTTGTTCCTGGGGTGAGACTTTGAAGTAAAATTTCAAAGCATTGACTAGGGGTGCAGCTCTGCAGCTTCTTATTGACTTTGTTCAGAGATCAGGAGTTAAAACTGCATGCTGCACTTTGAAAATTTACCCCTAAGTATTGAGTTTTACCTCAGAATAATTTTTTTCCAATAATTTAATAAACCCCTGAGAATGTGGTTTATAATGGAAATGCTGACATACTTAAATTTAATGCTAATCACTGAAAATTAGTAAGGTCTTTAAACAGAACTTGGGCAAAACTTGCAACTCATGAGTCTCCTGTAGCTAATTAACAGGAAACATTTCAGAAATGCATAATCCTCAGAACACTGTGTTAGCAGTGGCCACGTCAATAGTAGGATCATATTTTGTTTTATTCCTTATACTTGGCATTATCCTCCAATTCATAGGAGAGTGCTTCTGAACACCTGCCTATTTCCCAAACATATATGTGTGTTGTGGAATTGAGCTTGTCAAACTTAGAAGCTCACGGTGAGTAACATTTGTATACAATAACAGCATGATGGGTTCTTTAATATAAAAGCATCAACCAGATCAGTGCTGGTACAGTCTTGCCTGTTTGAGTAGGACCTCAGAAAAGAACGTAATCCTGTCTACAAATTGTATTGACAGTGTCCAGAACAATGATTTTGAGTCCAGGCATGTTTGCTGTGTTGCTTCCTCTTGCCTCTCTGTGGCTCCTTTGTACTTCCCTACGTTTCTCCATGGTAAAGTAACTGCAATGACAATCTAATAAATACCTTTGGAAAGAGAGAGGGGTGTGGTGGTGAGGAGTATAGGAATTGCTGGTCTTGGAGATGAAAGAATTTGCTTACATGGGGCTGAGGTTTGGGAAACTGACCTTAATTTCTGAACTCTATAAAAAAGACTATGTTTTTTTGCACATTGTAGTTGCTTTGTGTTGTTTAGGTGGTGGCTGTGTTTTGTTGTACTAGGTAGGAAGGAGATTCACTAGATATAATTGTTAGCTGTAAGTCTGATCATGGCTGCTTTGCTCTCCCATCATGTCTCTCTACTTGGGCTACTTCTACAGGAGCCAATGAAGACAAAATGGCAGTAACATCTATATCTAAAATTTTGTGTTGTGGGTTGATGATCTCAAGTCTTAATAATGTAAATCAAAACATAGTACCTCAAATATCATCTCCTTAGAAGAGTATTTAAAAGAGGAATTTGAAGGAGAATGGTGTGGTGGACCTGTGAATCTTTGCAGAGTTTATGGAAGGCAGTGTGGGAGAAAACACATAGATAAATTTGAAAAAGGAGTAACTAAACACATGTTTTCCTTTAAAAAACTGTTCCCCAAATACTAACATTTAATATTTTTAGTCACAATGGAACTCCTGAATGTCACAACCAATTTATACGATTTTCTGTAAAAAAGCAAACAAACAAAACCCGTGCATCTGGACTGACAAGCTGTATGCCAAGATTCAGCCAGATGCAATTTGAAATGTCCAAGACATTAAATGTGCCCTGAAATGGAGCTTTTAATGAAAGTGCCATCTCAGTCTCAGCTATAGTGAATGCCAATGTAACACACTGCAAGGAATTTATCATGGTAGATCTCAACTGCAAGTAGGTTACACTGATCTAGAAGTAAATATATGGGAAATCTGCAGAAGTTAACGTCTGGGAGGTGATTTTTCCATCGCATATCCCATCCTGCCTGTGTTCTTTCTTTGTAGTAATGTATTTCTGATAACTACACAAATTTTACCAAACTTAAAGAAAAAAAAAAAAGAAAGAAAAAAGTTGTGTGCTGTGTGCTTGGTATGCATCGTTTTGTTTCTTTCATTAATTCTTGCTGGCATTCTGGATGCTCAGATGAACAATAGCAGTAGCCTGTAAAGATCAATACCAGATTGCTGATAGTGCCTATCTATTCGAAGAGTAGATTATTTGATAAATGGCTTGGTCCATATGTTTTGACATTTGTTAGCTGTATAGCCCAGACCAACTGGTAGAACTGTAGTTCCATCATAAAAAGCAGGAGCAACAAATAGAATATTTCCTTTCTGGCACAAAACCTATATGTTGTAGTTTTAAAGCTGCAAGTAGTAGATTTCAAGAGAGAAAAACACAAGCTTCAAGCTGTTAAAAGTTCATGTATGTTTTTCTTAAGTTTTGTAATTATGGTCTATGAATAAAATAATATGTATTTTGTGGCTTTGCAGTTGACAGAGCTCAGATCTCATAAAATTGTAGTCCTAGCCATTTTTTTTATGTCAGTGTCTCTATGTAGTGGACCAAACAGATTCCTCTGAGAGAACTCGCTTCTATCTTCCCGCAAAACTTGCCCTCTTTCAAATAAACTGGGAAATTTAATGAAAGACCTGCAGTGAAAGAATATCCAGAGCAGACTCAAAAGTTAATGAAACAAGCATCTGGAACTTTACACGAGCTCAGGTTTCAATTCCTAGCATTTAGGTCAAAATTCTGAATTATTTTTGGAAGACATATACTTATGCTTTCTTTTCTCTCAATGTATTATAATGTATGCTCAAATGCCTTATAATGTATGCTCAAGTGCAAAGTCCTGCACTTTATATACACTTAAATAAAGGACATTTTGTCATTTAGGTAGTGGTAGTAGTCAAACTCTTCTCTTTCTTCCAGTCCCAGAGGACCAAATAAATCTGTTTGTGAAAGGCATATCGCAGCATGCTCTGCAAACTGAATTCAAAGAAACAGGTTGTAGTTACTGTATTTATTTCAAGGCATTTATGAGAGGAATTTATGACTAAATTTCTAAGTAAAACTTATAATTCAAAATTTGTAAGTAAATTTGTAAGTAAACTTATAAGTAAGAAGACTATCCAATTCCTTATGGCTGCATTAAGAGACTAAAACTAAGTATTTCAAAAACAATTTGCAATCCTTTTACAGGGAGACCTCATACGGATGAAAAGTACTACTGGAATAGACATGGCAGGAAAAATACAGTGAAAAATTGTACCTGCTACGCTTCAACTTCGAAGTGGATTTTAGAGTCTTATAAGCAAACAGGTAAACAACGTTGTTCTCCTCAGTTTGTGACTTTGACTTTATGCAGTGAGAAAAAGGATGGTGTTTGCTTAGAGGTCCCTGCCCTCTAAAGGTCTCTTAGGAGTTCATTAGGCCATTACTTGCTGAGTATGTGGTGAAGGGTATAGAAACTTTGTTCCTCTACCTCTTGCCATGTGTGACAAGTCCTCCTATGCCAGGAGTTAGGCTTTTGTGAGTGTTGCTGTCCCTTTTTGGATTTGGAAGGATTTCTTTCCTCTTCCAACAACAGCAGGTTGGTCCCTATAGGGCAAGTGAAGAAGAAATCGTCCAGTTGTCATTTAGTAACTTGGAGATACTTGGGTATGGGGTCTGTACCTGGATCTCTGCTAGGTTAAAATGACCTGTTTTTAACTGAAATGGATTTTAAGGAAGACCAGGAGTGGGGTCGGATTTTCTGTAATAGGAATGACAACTTCCTTTCTCCTTTCTTTTAACCGAAGATGTTGATAAACAAGAAAGTTGGTCTGAGAATAAGATAGGAGGAGTTAGGGACTGACAGTTTTCCTCCATAAAATGGGGAGGAACAGGAAAGAAAAGACAGTCTGGCCTGGAAGAGGTATTTCTGAGTAGTCCTAAGAATGGATGAGATTTAACATAGGTAAATACTATCCTGTGTATCTTGTCCTTTTCCTACTTGTTTTGAATAATCAGTGGTAGCTTAATGTAGAATCGTGGAAAATGGGTGTCTCAGCAGGGGGCTTGATCACTCACGGAAAGGTACATACTGTATTATTTACTGTTTAAGCAGTGGTGCTATGCAGTCTGGTATCAGAGGATGATCTTTGCTTTTCTTTTTTTCTTTTTCCCCCCCTTTTTAAGACTTGCAGGAGGAAAACTTAAAATGTCAGTATTTCTCCTTTAAGTAATTAGCAGTAAGTAGATATAAGATCCCCGAACCGTTGCTCTCAGAATCATCTCAAAATAGCCACTTTCTTGTTTTTCTGGTGTATATATGAAACAGGTGTATTAACATATTAATGATCAGATGTGTTATATTTAGCTCTGCATTTTAAGAATCTTTAGCAATGTAGAAAAGGATGATTTGACAGGCTTAATTCAACACTGGGCAACAAATAAAGCTTATAATGAAATTAACATAAATCATTAGCATTAATCATTCAGTATTATTGATAGCCATATAAAGAAATGTATCACAGCCCTGGAAGTAAAGAATTGAGGAGCAATATTTCTTGCCAGCTGTCCTGACGAGCTATGAGCCCATATGGTAGTGGTACTGGCTTTCCTTTCTAATTTTCCTCCTCTGCTTGAGCTGTCAGAAGCCCCTCTCTCTCCTTTTCTTTTCCCTCAGACTGCAGAGATAGCTTCTATGTCACTTTTTGGAAAACGCCAGCTTTTTAGAACAGGTCAGACTCCATCAGCATCTATGACTGTCACTAGCCATGTGACCAACATGAGCAAACTAGCTAGGTGACAATTAACATGCAGTCTACATTCATCGTTTTCAATTTGCTAACCTTCACTTCTACTTACACTTTCATGTCCAAAACCTAGTAAGAGTTTTCCACACTGGGAAACAACATACTTGTAAAGTAGCATTTGGAAATCGTGTATTTGGAAATGTGTGTATTTGAAATTTGATATGAAAAAATTGAATAAATGCAGGTGTATCTCATGGTGTTCAGTCATTACTCCCTGGATAACTTTTTTTGCTTGTGTGTTGCCCTCCTCCTCCTCCTTTCCTCCCCTCCTTCCCCCCCAAAAAAAAAAAATTGAAAGAATTGAGGTTAACATAATGAACACTGCTAACATCGCCTGTGCTGGAAGCTTTTGAGAACTTGAAGTTACTTAGTCATCTCTATTTACCTGAAGTAAGCTCAATGAAACATGAGGTAAACATGGGTATGGAGACTAAGTAGCAGGACTGACAGTATTATCCCTAAAGCTATAATCTCAGGTGCTTGTTCTAATCATAGACACTGCATACTTTCTTCATAGTTTTGGCATGCTTTCGAGTGTTAGACAAATCTTCATCATCAGCAGTGCTCAGACTTGGTGCTGTGAGAACATGAGCAAAGTCGGTGCACTGGGGAGGTATCACAGAGTTATAATCTTTGGATGGCAGTGATGAAAATTGCCTCCTTTTCCATTGTTTTATATCTTTTTTATATATCCTTTTTATTTCTTTGTGTGGTATGAGCAATTGAAATCATTCTGCCTCTCATGAGCCGTCTCCGTTTTCCTAGTTAAAAGTAAATGTAAAATGGCTTCAAATTAAGAAAACCATGCATATGCAAGCAATTTTTACATTTCCTTGTAACTTTTTACAGTTGGTTCTTTGTATTTACCTTTAAATGTCTAAATATATGGAAAGTAAGGCTTTTCCATTCTTAATGCCAGATCGTGCAGTATACAAGGGATATGGTTAGCCATTGTCAGAGCATTGCACAATAGTACAGTACTGTCAGCTCTCCTTAAAATGTCTTTCTTTTTTAAGCATCTTCGTTAAAAGGATCTGGTATACTTAAATGCTGGTTACTAAATTTAAGTTACTGGACTTTCTATTGAATAATTAAATATCCTTTTTCAAGGAACAAGATTCTGCCTTCTATTGCCATAAAATATTCTTCATTTTCAAGTTAGCTACGTGCAGAAGAGCATAAAGAAAAAACAGGTGCTTGAAGGAAACATGTATGAGCGTAGAAAAGAATCCCATACTTCGTCACTCTTGGGCAATCATGTGTTCATCTCTTAAATTTGCATGGGACCTTAATCTCCAATATAGAAATACATACCATTCCCTTATGCTCAAAGTCAGTGTTGCAAGGGAGCATAATAGCCAGGACTGGTATCCTATACCAAAGCGAATAGATCCCTTAATTTCATGGTTTAAAAAATACTTGAGTTGACCTCAGTATAATTCCTATATTTTAGTCATTTAGGTGTCATGGCTCAGTAATCATTCATTAACTATAGTGCTTTTCAAATGAAGAACTGAGATGAAAATTTTTCTTAATGATGACAAGTGATGTAATTTAGTTTTATTCGTATATTATAGTGGTGCCCGCTAGCGCCGCTGTAGTTAAGGGTCTGTCAGTGGTTCCATTATAAACCCCTATTTTCAGAGGGTTTATATCTCAAAAATTGATTTTAGACTTAAAACTGCCACCCAAGGTCTAAGTCCTGGAGGTTGTTTTTATATACAAATTGGCATTTTGGGGAGGAAAGGTTAATAGTTTCTCAACTGTAAGAACAAGACTGAGGATTTTCTGGTTTAGACTTATATTTGTGCTTCTATCATACTAAAATCACTTCATCCATCTCAACACCAAAGAAAAAAAGCCACTGTCAAGTACTTTATGACCAAAGAAAGACCGCAGATCTTATTAACCACAGCGTAAGAATTAAATTGTTCTGAGGCTTGTAAAAGCAAGTCCGTGGCTTGGAAAATCCCAACTTTGACTTTGATCAGAAGTTAAAATTTCTTTGAGTGTAGTCATTTAGGAAACTGGGGTAGAGAATGAAGCAAGGCCTCTTTCTTTATGCAAGGCAAGAGAGTCAAAACGGATGGGCTGCTTTGCCTTATGCTATAAAGAAGCTGCAACAAAACTGGTACTAATATTATAAAGGTAATTTTCAGAGGAGCATAAGGTACTTATCAGGTCTTAAATGGTATCTCTGGAATTGAGAACAGGATAGTAAATATAGTAGTGGCTTACTAAAAGCTCCTGGGAAGGATGGAAGTTGGCTTTGATCCTAGCAGGAACAAAATGAAGACTGCTGCTTCTGTCCTAGAGGAAATGGGAGCTCCAGCAAGGAAACCTCCATGACTCAACACACAGAGGTAGGTTGATGAGAGGAGGGAAAGCCTTGGTGCTCTCTGTTCTGCGTAAGAGCCCTCAGAAAAGGGGGTGCTACACACTGAAAGAGAATCCCAGGCCAGGTGACAATCAGCTCCTACTGATTTGTCCTCCGGTAACCACACTCCTGCTAAACTTAGAAGAAACAGGGTTGATCAACTTTAAATAATAGTAATACCCTACTTGGAATTACACTATTAAAACTGAGAATAAATATAAAATGAATGACAAAGAAATCATAGATTTATTATCGATTTACTTTGGCTTACCTGAAGGTCAAATCTCATTCTGAGTCTTTAAAAATGACCTCATAAAGATTAGAAATGAATAGGTGGAACCAGAACCTGCAAATACAAAGACCTTGCATTTGTATGCAAGCTTTGCATTGGATTCTGGAATGTAGATTCACTACACATGCACATGGTTTCTCCTACTGTAAGAAACAAAAGAATAAAAAAAAAATCAAGTTTTTTCAGTTCTGCAACAGAATTACTTATCCTGCATCTATTGGAATTATTTATGATTAATGGTCCTGTGTTTTGTTTTCAGTCCAGGTCTGCTGTCGCTCACAATTATAGATAGAAATATGAGAATTGGCAGCTGTTAGATATGCATCTCTCTCAGAAGAGAAAAAGAAGCTTGATATTTCTTGAGGAGGGAAAGTTTCTGCCTAGTTTTTTGTTCCAGAGACACAGCATAGTGGGTTGTCTAAGACAATATCCCCCAACTAGACCTATCTCTAGAAACCCAATTATTCTATGGAGACAGCCGATCCTTTCTGTCTTTAGCAGCAATATTTTTTACTCTTCTCATAATAATGAAGAGAAAAAATTTCAAGATATTCACATAAATAATAAAAATTGGGTTTTTTTAATAATAATAAAAAGCTTCCCACTAGATCCAAAGGTATCAACACACAAAAAAGTATGCATTTTAATCTCATTCTCACCTGTATCTTTAAGAAATGTTAGAGAGATGCTTTGATTTTCCTGACAGCTTCTGCATGTTATCATACATTACAATGCACTCTACTGCAGAGACCATACGTTTTTGTACAGTTGTATAGAAACTGTATATTACATGAGACCTGTTGGTGCCATATCACCATAAATGCAGACCTGTGTATAGGCTTGCATTAGGGAAAGGAGAAGAGTAATACATACACTCCTGTTTCTGATTCATGGCAAACTCGGCCTCCTTGACTAGTCACGCTGGGTTATGGGCTGTCTGCACATTTGAAGAATGCTTGGACTAGGGAAAGAGGGATAATATCTGGGAGAACAGTTTAGGACTGGTGGTTAAAAGCAGATGTAGTTGTGTAACCGTAGACACTAATGTGAATTTAGGCATACCATTTCTTTATTTTCTTTAAATTTCAGCTATTTGTAAAATGTGAGATTTAATGAAATGCTGTTAGTGCAGTTTATGGCTTTGTGAGAAGATGCATGGTGAAGCAGTATATTGTACATTTAGAGTATGAATTTTACTGTGCATTTTTAAAAAATATTTTTAGAATTACTGTATTTCTTGCACTGAAAAATTCCATTGGAAATCTTCAGTGTTTCCCAGAATAGGATTACCACTACAAGGAAGGTAATCTCAAGTTATATTAACCTGCACAAAGCTTAAGATGCGGAATGACATCTCCTCTCAGATGGCTTATGAAGGTTAAAATGGCACTTAGCTCTTAGTCCACCACTGTTAGCACTATAGACTGCTACGTTTCAATAGCTGTCGTGGCATTTTGATGGAATAAATTTATGATCCTCTAAATAGTTTTTATTATTAACAAAAAGTACTTAATCATACAAAGCTGCTATATAATGAAGAACTCTGTGGTTTTATTTTTACTATCTATTTTGTTACTGCATTTTCAACTAACTCCATTACTTAAAGTTTATCTAGTAAAATATTTATTCCAAAGGCTGAGATCTTTGTGTCTTACCTTTCTTTTAGAATAGTTTTGGTAATATCGGAAAGATTTGCAAAGTTTTATGGAAGTAATGCAACAAATGTAATTTTTGAATAAGTTCTGCTGGGAACAGTTATGCATTGTGGAATAAAACTGGTTTTGTCAGAGAGTTAGTATTGGTCTGTAACTAATCAGCCACCAAAAGGAGCTACCTGATGATTGTTTTTATCATAAGGGTAGTATTTTTTTATTTTTTTATTAATTTCCAGGAAAACACATTTATTTTTTCTTAAACCAATCCTTGTATACAGACAATACAGCCGACTAATATACAGCTGCGTACAGATACTTGCTACCTCTAGTCTTCTGTAAGCGCAAGTAAAGCTCTACAAACTCAAATCTGTGGTACACACGTAAGCAGAGATTTGCATCTTTGAACATGTGCGTAGCATCTCTGAACACTAGCTGTGTAAGCAGGGGTTCATTGCTGATGGCAGCAAATCTTCTGGCTTCTGACCACTATCTGAGCTCTCCCATCATTGTTATATTTAATGATTTCACAAACACTCCATTTGTTGATGAAACAACTGGTAGGCTGTGGAAATACTCCCCCAAAATAGGGATGATACCAAGAAGTTGAGGCACATACCAGTCTGTGAGAGTGATGCATGAAACGTGACAGATTAATTCAAATCTAGTGCACTGATTCATGTCTTTCTGTCTGGTTAAAACTACAGTAGAAGATAAGGACCGGGTGATACCGTAGAAGTTGCACCGTTTTTAAAGGTTTTCTTTTCTGTTAAGGACACGTGTATTTACTCATGGACCTGTTTTTGTTGTAGGCAATGTAATTAATTATATAATGCAATCAGATACATTTTCCATTTAGAGACGTGCAAAAGGTTGTGTTGAAGAAAACTAGGTGTCTTAATTTGCCTATTCTTATTTCAAGCTGTTTGTGTGTACGTGCAAGCAGCAGAAATTCTGCTGGCTTTGTAGGTGAATTGCAGTACTGGTGGTGAGTACAGATTATGCATCTGTTCTTGCATACTTGGATTTGATGAATTCTCTTTTGTGCTCTCAAACCCAAGAATGGTATTAACTTACCCATGATCTGACACCAAATCTATTTGTTTAAGATAGGTATCTGCCAAGGAGCTCGTTTCACTGGTTTTCTACAAGTGGTATTAGTGGCTTCTCAGTTCTTCATTCAGTTTTACAGTGGTAATCTCGTGTGATGTCCATGTGATTTAAAAGCAGTCCATCTGAGAAAGCGTTACTGCTTTTGAAATCAGTAAAAATGCCGTTTAAAAAAGCCACCAACCACTTGTTTTATTTAGTGAGATATTGACATGATAGTTTCTATATTAAGCACTTAATTTGCTCCTTCCTAGAAATCGGGTCCAAAATAAAAGCATTTTGGGGAGTAGCATAAAGACACTCTTTTTCTTAAGCATTTAGGAAGTGTGGAGAATAAGGGATAGCAGTACTGATGGGAGAAAGGTGTTATCCTTAGTCTGATTCATTTTACAGTTTGGACTACGTTAAATCTGTGTTGACAAAGCATGCTTTGAAAAAATTCATAAGGTGCTTAGTGTTGCAGACAGATTCTGGTTTTGCTTTGCAAATCTAAAACCAGCGCAGAGGATAGGCAAGGCTAACACTCTGTGTCCCACCTGTTGTCTGGTATCTAAGCAGATGTGTAATATGCCATTACAGTCACCAGGACCATACATATGCATAAAAAAGTCTTAGAGATGACTCACGATGTAGTGAGTCATGGAAATTGAATATTGAGACTTAGTTTATCATTAAACGGCAAAAGTTTTATCACTGTATATGTATTCTACTGTAAATAAACAACAGTATCAGCTCAGTCAATATACATGTGCTCTAGACCTTTTCTAATTATCTAACCGAATCAGCATTTTAAGATTCAGTTAATAAAGATGTCCAAATATTCAGATACTTGCTACCTGCTTCTACACATGGGTAACACCAAAAAACATGTGCTTTTCAGTGGCAAAATCACTGGAGAAGAAAAGTCTTTTTTTATTTTTCTTAAGATTTAAAACCTCCAGGGCAGTTAGAAAACCATGTTTTTCATTGAACTGTGTCTTTTTGAAATTCACAAGCTTGACATGTCATTGGCATGACGTGTCTCAGTCCGTTACACAGAAATGCCACTTTACACTGTGTGACGTGACAGGCTGACAAAAAGGGACATGACGCACCAGCCCAATGGGATGTCAAGCCTGAGAAATTTAAGCCATGCTGTTTGCTAAAAAAAATAAAAAAAAATAGGCAAAGTGAGGGGGAGAACGCTCTATGCTGATATCCAGTACTGTTGGATTTTACAGTTTCTAAAAGGCTTTCTTGGTTCAGTCATGCCCTTCTCTTGTGTTTGATAATAAACCATGCAAATATAAGTTTCTGCTTTTGTATGTTTTATCCAGTGGGAGCGCAGAGTCTTGAGTTCCTCCACAATGCTTGGCAAACCTTTGTAGAAATCCTATGTACTTGCAGCACTTGTGACATGGGGATCTGAGTTACAGCGGTACATTGTACTACGTTTGGGATTGCTACACGCATAAACAAGAATTGTTCAAAGATCACTGTGATAACATGACATGCTATAAGTCACAGTTCAAAATCCATGAAGGTTTTAGAAATTTTTTTTAGTCATGTTATGTTTCTAGAAGATAGTACGAAGTCCGTCCAGGGCAGGAGAAATGGAAGGGCAGGAGAGCTTAGAAGAATTATAAGATCATTAACAGGCAAGTTTTTCTTCTGAAGGAGGCTTTCCCTCGATATTTGTTTCCTTTAAGTAGCAGCAAAAGTATTTCAATAATCTCTAAAGAGTTTAAGAACAATATACTTAATTACTATGAGTAATTTCAGAGCTAATTAATGTGATAAATCTCTATAGTGAAGTATTCTTAGCTACTGATCAACATAAAATGAAATAGATTAAAGTCAGTGCAGATGTATCTTCTAGTTAATTTTACATTTGGTGTGGAATAGTGAAAATGAGCATGCAGACGTGTATGCGTTTCAGTTTAGAATTTGAATATTCTGAGTTGCGTCATATGTACATGCTTTTAATGCAGTCTTTCACATGCAGATTTCGGCATGGACCTTTTAATAGGTTGCAATAATGGCTGAGTTAAAATAGACAAATTAAATTTAGTATTATTAAAAACCTGTCATGATTGTTCATCTGTTAAAAATAATAATTCACTCATGGGTAAAAAGTGCAAGGAATAAATTACTGCATACATTTTTTGTTAGATTCTTTGCATTTTATGCATTGCAAAAACTTTACATAGAGATGAAAATCTAAAATTAAATTTCTTCCTTCTGGGTTGCTAAACATATGGAATAAACTTTGACTACGAGACCATATATCAGCTAAAATACAAGTATATAATGCTAGTGGGATGTGACCTTAAATGTGAGTCTGAAGAGTGCTTCTGTAATTCCTGGTGGTAAAAAATATCCTTCTACTTTCTCTCATTGGCATGTTTGAAACTGATGAAAGAAGTTGGTCTATACGCACAAATTCTCCTTTGTGGAAACATTTGTCCATCTTTTCACAAATAGACTTTCCTGACCTATGATTGGTTTCAGTTTATGTACAGTCTTTCCATTGACTTCGGTGTGCTTTGGATTGTGTCCAAAAACGTATTTTTTAAGCTGGACAGATCCTGAGAATACTTCTTCAGAAAGAAGTCTGATTCTAGTTTAAAGTCACAGGGTTGTTGAGAATCTTTTCCTCTTCTCAAAATGCTCATGCCTAGCTCCAAAGACACGGGTATACTGCCTGAATAATTGCCCGTGGCAGGTCTCTCTGACCTTCCACACCTGTTTACTCCCCTATGTGCTGGCTGACAGGGCATCTGAGATTGTATCCCATGGATGTCTGCGTAAGGTATTGTAATGATTATAATGTCTCAAGCAATCATATATGGGAAAGACACATGCAATCTGCTCATAGAAATGGCTGTAGTGAGAATAGTAGACTCTAAGATCAGAGACGGGTGCTTTAACACCAAACACTTTCCCTCTTTCCCCAGGGAATGTGGCAGAAAGTTGGCTCAGCAAACCATGGCACTAGGCACAGTGAGGGGTATCATGAGATCCATTGCCAAGGCAGAGGAACAGGATGTTTGGTATCGGGATTGCATGCCTTTACTGCTACATTGGTCTGTAAAACTGTTCTGTAAAAATAATGGCCAGCATTTTGGGAGGGTGTAATCTGTACACAAAACCATGTATGTATAGATTTTGAATTGTGTAACTGTAATATGTAAACCAGCATGCAATTTCTGCACAGAAACATGTAGAAAGGTAGTACTAGAGTAGTAAGGGACTGGATAACTAGTACTACCTACATTTTTTAACTTGCCTCTCTGCTGCAAAGGAGTTTAGGTTTTGTAGCTGGACTTTGCAGCTATACCATCATAGCAGCAGCAAACTAAGGTCAGGAGCTCAGTTAGAGTCTCGTTCTGCAGTTACTTCTGCTTTAACATGGCTATTAAAAGTAGCCTGTGCAGTCTGCTATTGTGGGGACCTCTGGAGCAGGAGGTTTCAAAATTGAGATGAACAGGTCAGTTCAAAACCATTAGATTTTTTTGTATTTTTCTAAAGATTTCATGCATGCAAGCTAGTGTGGTAGTGCACCTATGTTGAGAACTGTACGAATCACATATTTTCCAAAGGGAACTATTACTCTGTCGTCATCATATTCTTGAGGCTGAACTTTTAAACATGTGACTGTTTTTATCCAGATCCAGCTCTGCCATTCTCAACTCCTTGCTGTAGCTCAGCCTCTGAGCTTACATAATGAAGCTATTAGTATTTTATGAATTGAACTCTTTTTCTCTTGGGGAAGGGAGGGCTTCCTGAGTGCGTTAAGCAAAGCAGAATTCATATGAATCATATGGCTGAATTACAGTACATCTACTTATGCCCTTGAACTTTATGATCTGCTGCAAAAGACACAAACATTTGTAAAGGTATGGAAATGGTATGATCTGGGTTCGACGCTTAATATGTCAAACATTAATTAAAGCTGAAGAAATGTAAGTTTGTTATGGAAACAAAGAGAAACACAGAACAGTGTGTGCTGCAAGCCAAGTCTCTGAAATATTCAGGAATCCTGCTTAGAGAATGTTGTTATCAGCCCCCAAAACACATTTGCTAAAAGTTCTCCTCCAGTGGTTTTTCTTCCTATATTTTGAATTCTATCTGTTTGGAAAAACCCAGGCTCCCTTTTCCTTTAAATCTAACGTTGATACCTATTCCGAAAGCACAAGAAGGATCTGAATCTATGAAGCCTAATGATACTGCTTTGGATTTTTAGCTCCAATGAGTGACACTTCTTTCATGGCTGATGGTCTGGGTCAGTGAAACAGCTAAATCAGTTAAAAACATGCAGATTAACTTGATAGTTTGCTGGTGTGTGTGTTTTTTTTTTTTTTAAAAGGTGTGGGGGTGTGGTTTTTTGTTTTTTTTTTTTTTTTTCTTTTTTTTTCCCCTCCCTGTTGTCTTTTGGTTGGTTGGTTTGTTTTTTACCTGTGGTCCTGCTACTGCCACATGAAATCCACTACATCTGCTTTGGCAGAGGCTGTGCAATTTTGAAGACTTTGATTTTAGCCATATCCTTTTTGTTATCATATTTCAAGACATAAGTTATACTTGGTTTTTGGACTGTGACTTTTGGAAATAAATTTTTAAACAATATGTGTTCTTGGGTCTGCAGGACTGATTTTATTTTTTTTTTTTCCTGCTTCTTCAGAGCCTTTAGCTTCCTTAGGTTTTATTTCGACAACATTATGCGTGTCTTTGCTCCTGTAATTTGCAGATTCAAACGGTAATAAATATGCTCTTTGTGCTGAACAAAGAAGCCTAGAAATTGCATCCCTGTCCACATAAGAGTGGCACATGAACTGAGTGGTTGCAAATCCTACTTGAGTGTATACAAGCATAACAACTTTAAAAGTGCATGTATGTTTTCTTAAGTCTGCAGAATATGATACACTGTGAAGACAGCATTGAGTTGCAATTGCTCGGAGAGCACGCTGATAGACAGATGGGCTTTGATAAAAGAAGTGACAGATGTCATAAATTTCTCTTAAAGAAAAACGCTATTGTTTCTGCTACTTGCTTACATATGTTTTCAAGCATGATTGTCTTAAGTGTTGCTGATAACTTACATTGCACTGATAATTCAGTTGCATTTTGCAGTTTTCAAGAAAGGGTTAAATTCTGCAAGAATACTGCTACTCTCTGAATTTTCCTACTGATTCACACTCAGTGCATGCAGTCGAAGCAAGATTGTTAAAGTGATCCTGATTATTGGACAGATAATTACACTTTGAAAGAATATAGGTTTTCATGTTGGTTTTTTTTTGTTTGTTTTGTTTTCTATTGGAGCATATTGCTGTAGGTGTTACCTGTTTTCAAAAAGCTTTTCTGAGCACAAGTGTGCACAGGCTCTTTTTAGGTTGTTCTCACCTGCTATGAACTCTTTCTAGCTCAGGAAGTTGATCACTTCTCTCCTAACAGTGTGTTCCCTGAGAGCATTGTAAAATACACTAATAGAATTTTGCCTACTAAATTGTATTTGCGCTGTGTTTCCTTTGTTAGAATCCCCTCCTGTATTAGATGACACTTTGTTCAAAAGAAAAAAAACAAGCCAACATCTCCCTTGCATCATCTTCTCTAGTTTCATAACCTCAAACATTAGCAACTGAATTTCTCTTGAACTCATAAACCACCTTACCAAGTGCTGCCTTCTGTAGTTTAGCAGGGGAGCAAAAAAGGGAACAGTCATAAGCTCAGAATTTTCCTCAGGAAAGCTAAGGCGGAAGGTTACACAGGCTGCCTGGATGAATTTACTTAAGAGTTTTGCTGCCGTCCATCCCTGAATGTAGGCGTGGAGTTATGCAGCTACTGCTGCGTGTGCGCTCACTCTGGTTATGTTTAAAGTAGGATTCACACCGTGAAATGTCTGGATGTCTGTTCACCTCTGAGCTTGTAAACTTGTTGTTGGTGTGATGAATCTTCCTAATCAGGCTGAGGGTTGCATGAACTTTCTAACCTGGAAAATATTTTCTACATCTGACTAAGAGCGTTTACGCTGTTTTTAAAGTTGGTTTGATGGAAACTGTAGATAAGCGCCCACCTAAAACAAGTGATAGTCACAAAATATTATGCATCCATGTAGTTGAGCTGTGACAAGTGAAAATGGGGATTGTTTTGCTTTCATTTGCCTGGAGCATACACAGGTAAAAAGACCAGATTAAATGCTTTTTGTGATTTTTTTTTGTTTTTTTTTTTCCTCCCTGCCCCCATTTTCTTTCTTCATTGAACACTGCCTGAAAGGCGTATTTTCTGTTGAAGGTGTACAACTACCAAAGGAGATAATGTTGGATACTTTAATTTGAATAGGCTCTTAAATTTATGATTAAATAGTAATGTTTGTGTGAAACGTGGAGAAGAATGCTATGTAGCCTGTGTGCATTAAAATTCTTACTCAAACATAAAGTCCATGACTTTGATAATGGTCTGTCGTATAGTACAAAGATTTGCAAAAAAATGACTATTTGTTAGTATGTTTTTGGAATTAAGTGTTTTTAAGAATATTGAAACTAAAATGTGGTCAAACTACTAGCCTTTGAAGCATCGCCAAGCATAATGTCATATTGTTAGGGCATGAATAGTTTTAGGAAGGAATCCAGGGGCTTTCCATAGCTATTTACTAATGCCAAAGACCACTGAGTGCTGGAAAACTGTAAATGCACAGAAAAATGTGTTTAAATAGTATCCTCATGGGTATCGTCTTTGTCTTAAAACTTACTCTTTTGGTTTCATATGCTATGTGTGATATTCTGTGGGATAATTAACAGTGCCAATGAGCAGGGAATATCCAAATTACCCGGTCCAGTTTGGTTGTGATGTAGGTAGCAGTGTAAGATGTTTATAGTCCTTGCAAGGGAAATACATTAAATGCAAGCTGTTTCTCATTTTAGGCATGATGTTCACTATGCTTTTTTCATAGTAAAAGGCAGTATTGGCCATAAGGTAACAGTAGTGGACCTGATCTTGATGTACATTAATTGTAGCCTGTGCTAAGGTGCTATCTGCATGGGTAGCTTTGAGCTTTTCTGTCCAATATAAAACTACTTCTTTCTTTTTTTCTTTTTTTGTTGTGCAAGTGTGGAAGGCAAAAAGCTCAGGCGATGACATTACTGTCACCTGCTTAAAACAGTATGAAGTTCTTCAAGAATCGGCATAATCTCCAGGGTTCACTGTTTTCCATGAAAGCATTTATTTCAGTCAAAATACTTCACGTTCTTCTCTACACAGACATTTCAAGAAAAGTTAAAAACATGCCATTTTAAAGGGAAACCTTACCTTCCTTTACAAATATACATACTTTTAAGTAGATCATACCATTGTGGAATCAAATCGGACACCTTATTAGGCACACATGATTCACATGAAAGCTAAATAAACTGAGATGCTTCTAATGAAAAGATGTAACTGAAGCTGGTTTAGATTGGTGAACAAACCTTTCTGTTCACCTTCTTTATTTTTAGTTCATTGTTTTATCTAGTGTCTTCCTCAATAACCGATACTTTAATTCTGTTTAAATTAAAACCAAAATAAGGTCTCCTGTTTTTTTTACTTTCTTTTATTTTATACGTATGATTTGCCCTCTCAGAGCAAGGGGAAACAATCTTGCCCATCTGCTTGTAAAAGCATGATGAATCTTTTGAATATGCGAATGTAAGATCTGTTGTTCAAGATGTCATGTTTTTCCCTCTGTTGTTAGCTCGGAGACAACATGGAATACCCTGATTTACCTGTGTAATCCCATAGTGTCTCAGGTGCCAGGACTTGCTGTTGAGATCAGCATGTCTCCTGTCAGAAATGGTTGGAGTGAGACAGGGACGGCATGACCACTGGGCGCAAAAAGCTACAGAGGTCAGGTTTCAAGGACAGCCAGCATGGCAGTGATGTGGCAGTGACAAGTTGTCAAGTGAGCAAATATAAAAGCGGGGTTGGGAGGGAGGGAGAAGGAAAAAGTCTTGTCATTTCTGATGAAATATTCAGCGTAGCAGGTAGCAATGGACTGAACGGATTACACTCATGAGTTTGGTGATTGTTTTTTAAGAATGGTGGGGAGCTGATTGCTCGCAGTAGACACCTGTTCAGTTGTTGTGAATACTTTGTTTACCAGCCTGATGATGCTCAACAAGAGATGTCCGTCATAAATTGCCTACTTTAAATTTTTGAATAAATTAAATATTACACTTGTTTATAGGAGTAGCAACATCAGGCTTGGGTAAGACACCTTTTAGAGCCCTAAACTGCTGTTAAGTCATTTGTATAGATCCTTGAGTTGCTATGGAGTGATGCATCTTAGAGAAATTTGGAAGGAAAACTATAATAACCATGCCAGTTCTGAATGATCATAAATAATCATAATTAACAACTCTGCTGTGTAATTTTGTTCGTTTGTTTTCAGACACTTTTCATTTTATTTTGAATTTTTTCATATTGTATTGAGTTGAAACACTTCTGTTTGTAGTTCTGTGTATTCCATAGTATATGAGAGAATAGCATACTTTATTTGTCCCTGAAACAGACCGCAGTAATATGGTGACTTTTATCTCCTGGCATATCTGCAGAGTTCTTGATACCAGATTTCTTAATGGTAAAAGCATTCTACTACATGCATGTTATTCCTTGGATCTGTAACACTTTCACGAGCCTGCATGTGTGTACATGCGCACTAATTCTGTGTGTATACGTGGAATAAATGTCAATTTAAGCTTGATTAGTGTAATCTCATTAAGAATAAATACTACAAGAAGTGTATCATGATTCCCAGTGAAGTCCTGGAACAGCTTGCTATAATACGAGGAAAAATGGTGTATTTGTCTGCTGAAAGAATGCCTGCATATTCTGCTATGTAGAATTTAGCAATTCAGTAATCATAGTTCTTTTTTGTTAATGTGCACATTTATTCTTAAATTAGTAAACGTGATCAAATGCTTTATTGTGGATATGTATGGAAAAATGTTTTAAATATGTTTTCTGTATTAGATTTCTTCCGGGTGTACTTTTAACTGCCATCAATTACTTTTTAAGTTTAACTTTTCATTTCTTTACATGAGGGAGCAGCTGTATATTGACGACTAGTGATGCTGAAGGGAGAAATGGAAGGTTGTCTTTACTATCCTACTCTCTTCTTTGTGTCTAAACCCATTTAATTATTTTTTAATTCATCTGCAGCTGCTCAGGTTATAGTTGTGGTAGTGGGGGGATAGAAGGAATGAAAACAGCCTAAATCCATAGTCAATAAGTCAGTATTTAAAAATGGATGAATATTACTTTTTAGCCTTACAAAAATACGCTTATTTGCTTGAGAACTTAGGTGGAGGAAGAAAAATTTCCTGAGGCAAAATGGTCTTGGAATGAAAAGAGAAAATAAGTATAAATGAAAACAAAGCTATGAAAATGTTTAATGACTCAATGCAGTTTTGTCTCATTAAAGAGCAATATACTTAAAGAGTAACCTTAAGAGTTTAAATATAAAAACAGACGCAAGAAAGAAGACAGAAGTCAGTATGTAGAGTGAATGAGAGTAATGTGCATGGGGAGCCTGTCAACTGGGATCTTGCCCACCTGAGGGCTGCTAAGCATCAGCGTCTTTGCCACAGTAATGCTTGAACTATGCTTCCAGCCAAATCACTGTGTCTGTCTCTTGCTGTGGATTTTTGGCAGTGGATTCTCAGAGTTGCAAGCTGGCTTTCACACTGCCATGCGCTCTCACTCCCTGCTGATGCACGCTGCAGGTGATAACACAAAGATATCAAAGACTTTTTCTTCAGTCTCCCTCTCCAGAGCTCCATGTCTTCCAAGTGAAGGGGGGAAAAAAAAAAAAATTGGAACAGAAGTTTCAGAGGTGGAATAAAGCAAAAGCCCCCAAAAGATACATGTTGAAATCCAGCAGAGCAATTGTTCAATATTGATAATCTGGCAATGCAATACGCTCTTTTCTCAGAATGAGACTTGGAATTTGAAGTGCCTGTAAAAGAGAATTTGGACTTTCATTTTTAAAATGCAGATTTCTAGTCTTTTCCTAGGAAAAGTTTCCTTGGAAATGTAAGTTCATGCTTCCAATGAATGGAAGACCTTTCCAGTTACCCCATTATGAAATATGAGAGAGAGGAGTCGTGAAGAACACTAACCTCCTGCTCCAGAGGAATGCCAGACTCCCCTGTACCTCCTCTCTTTCACTGATTATTTAGGCGACTTTAGCGATGCGCACATTTGTGTATAGCCCTTGAAAATTGTGAGAACTGCCCATTAGTTATGACATAGAAATATACTATTTGACCATTTTATTTTTTGTAAGAAGGTCTGGAACCGAATTGTTTAAAACTTAACATTCAGAGCTGCTACGCACTCCCATTGTGTACTATGGGATGTGGTGTAGTCTCTGGTCATTGTCTTAGAGAGTTAATGTGCTTCCAGTTTTGTTAGCTTGGTTCTTGCTACTGGAAAATCATGTATCTGAATTTTTAGACGTATTCCTGATGGTTCTTGTTGTTGCCGCCTATCTTCACCTTGTGAAGGCTGCTTTTCCATGAATAAATGGTAAAGCGCCGGTCAGTATTGTCTTTAGGGTCACTTTGGAATTCAGTTTTCTGAAAGATGGCTGGCAAGCAATATTTTCGTTCATATAGGAATAAGAAGTTGCTGCAGCAATCTCGTGTGTATTTCTCCTGCGCCTAATTCAAGCAAAATTAGTGGGACAGGAAACTTTCTGTCTGCAGCCTATTTACCTCTCTTTCTAAAAATCATGAATGTTTTGCATACTTGTGAGGTTTACCCAGTGACCACTTACAAATCCTACCTGGCATCTGCGCACATTACACAGTGACTGCTCTGGCCTTTGTGTTAAGAATCACAGCAGTGATTGTGTTGCATAACCTCCATAATTTCTTTATCTTAAGTCTGATTAAGTCTCTGATTTGGTCAGATATTTAACATCATGCCCACTTATGGCTGTTTTGCTTAACATAAATGAGTTGGGTTTTTTTTTTTTTAATATGGCCAAGAGATGCCTATTTGAAAATAGAAATATAAGCTTGTAGGAAATCTGGCAAAGCCAGAATTTCACCAAATACTCTTATTGTTCAGTGTGTTCTGGTTTGCCAAACTGGTTAAAAAAATATGTCTTTTTTATTGTCTGAACTATAACATATTCAGTAGTGTGTATTACTAATAGAATAAATGAAAAATGTATTTCTTTAACGCTGTCATCTCTCTCTCTGACATGCATCTTGAGATGATTTGCAAATGCTCAGTTGTATAAGTGGCTTACAGAGGGAAATCAGTTAGCCTCTAATGTTATGCTGATGCATGGCCAGTTGCTTGAACCCATTAATGAACTAATCTCTGATACTCCACTAAATGGTATTCTTGCTCTTGCATGCTGCACATTTTGTTTCAAGTAAAATCAACATTAAAAAAAGATAATTTAAATGGATTGTGGCTCTTATCCTACTTTTTTCTCATATGTAATTTGAGAGAAATTAGAAAGTTTGCTATCCAAAGCAAAATCTTGTTGTGTCTCTTTTTTGTGCTAAGGCAGGGTTATTAAAACCTATGCTTTGCTTTTGGCTGACACTGAAACTAAATAGCATCTTCTACATACAGAACAATCTTTTAAAACAATATGCCAGGACACTTGTATTAAGCACAAAGTAATTTTTCTTTATTTCCCTTTCTATCATCACTGATTATGAAAATAGTTTTGTGTAAGTACAGATTCTCTCTCCCTTATAATCAGCTACCTCCTGCCCGATTCCTTAATTAATGACATAATTCAGTGTTCTGGACATCACAATCACTTCCAGGGTAGTGAAATATGATCAGAGCTGCCTGGAATGTGTGTAACGAACCCCCCGTGTGAAGGTCGTGCCTCTGTTGTGTTTTCCTATCCGTAGAAAAAAATATGCTCTCAATCTAGATGACTTTCATTTTTAGATTAAAGAAAGAACAATTGAAACCCTCCAGAGAGAAAGAACAAGTATAAAACTTTCTGGAAACACAAAACATTGTGGTAATTCTACTTCTCAAGCTGCCTCAGAAGTCTGTATCTTAATGCATGGGTTGGTAGTGCTTCCTACTGAAGAACATGGTAGAGAATCAAATTAGCATGTGCCACGCCTCTCTCTTTTTTTTTTTTTTTCTGTTTGTTTTTGGGTTTGTTTGGCGTTTTTTTTGTGTGTGTGTTTGGGTTTTTTTGTTTGTTTGGGTTTGTTTTTTTTAGGAATCTGACAGTCAGGCCAGGACTGAGAAGTTTCAGGGTGCTACAGTTTGCAGTGGTAAACCATTTATCAGCAGTTCTGTCTATCTTTGTCTTTATCTTTTAAGGTTTTGGTTTGTCTATTTAAATGTCAAGGGCAGGAGAGAGGGAGTAGTAAGTGCTTTATTCTGCAGATCTTGACAACCAACGGCTAGAAACCCGGGGAGGGGGGAAAAAACCCAAAAAGCCTGAAGTCATCCAGTGTTTCAGTGGAGTTTAAATCGGGTATGTTTTCCAGAGTGTAATTTTTCTTCTAGGCTGTAGAGATGTTTCCAGTAGAGGTCCACAATCATTTACGACACTCCTCTAAAAGTCACCCAATCGGCTGTTCTGTAGCTCTCCAACTTTCAATCTATTGCATAGTGCTGTTGTTCCATTGCTGTTATCTAGTACAGAGTATGTAAATTCACACATTTCCTCAGTGAAAAGTTGCTACAGTACGTCGCGGAGCTCCTCTGAGTTTGCATGAGGAGTGCCAAGGTACTTTGCATTTTGTTGTCTTTTCCACAGGACACACAAGATACACAGCTTGTTTAAACCGCCTCTGGTTAAGGTGAATCTTTTTGCTTGCTTCCTGTGTTGATGGGTTTGTTCTAATGCCAGTTCACAAATCTAGCCAATACGACACAGATTTTACTCCAAGTTACCATCGTTCCCTAATCTTAATGTTTACTGCTGCTGAAGATGTAAAAATGAATGGTACTTAACACCTCTCAGATAAATGCAATGAGTCTGAAGACATGTATTGCTGGCTAATTAAAAAGTTGCAAGTAGGCCTGATGAATTCCACAGAAAATAGCTGTCTAACACTTATCAAAATAGTCTGTGGGGGTTTTTTGTGTGTGTTGTGGTTTTTTTTTTTTTTTTTCCTTTTCTCGGAGTTCCTGTGTGGCTTTTCTACCTGAATATCTCTGATTTAACGTGTCTGGTGAGAACAGAGATAGACAGAGAAAGATTTCATTAAAGTGAATGGAAAACTTACAAACTTTCACCTTTCCTTTCTTGGAATACTTAGAAACTGCATTTTGCCGTGACTGTGGTGGGGTGGGGATTGTATTTCTGAGGTGGGAAAAAAGACTTATGGCAAATAGATTCTCTCCATGCTGGAAAAAGATTTGCAATATTTCACACGCTGCTTAGATTATTTCCCTGTATTTCTAAAATGGGGATTTTTTTTCCTGTCTACTCCAGGTCTCTGAACAGGTTTAGTTAAACACTGCTCATATCAATATGTAATTTGGATATAGTAGTTGCAATTTTTGATTCCCATTTCTTATGAGTTCCTTGACGAGTACTAAGTAGCTGGGGAATGGTTCTTACAAAATTATACATCGAAAGCAGTGCAGGCGCAATGGAAATATTAATGAACATGATTGTTTTGACACATAAGAATTAGAGCATGTTTAAATATTATACATACTGTATGAACTACTGGCACAAAATTAGAAACACGAGATTTTTTTCTAGCAAATATAGTTCAACTTTAAGTTCTTCTTAGACTTAAAGTCAGTTTACTTAGGTCAGCTTGTGAGGTCTTTTAAAGTTTCTGTATTTCAGATTAAAGGCAGCCAAAGAAACTGCATGTAAGGGTGGTTCGGTGAACTCCAAAGCTTTGTGATGTCTGAATTCTAAAAAACCAGGTTAATCTATCCTAGTTTGCACTACGTTCCGTTTGCATGTTGATAAAATGAAAATTGCAGTTGCTTTTTGGCAGTGTTCAAATTTGCATTTGGCATATTCTGTACTTTTGGCATAGTATATAATTTTTGCTCTTTTGACCAGTTATTTATGCAAATAACAGT
Organism: Larus michahellis; assembly: GCF_964199755.1. NCBI lineage: Eukaryota > Metazoa > Chordata > Aves > Charadriiformes > Laridae > Larus > Larus michahellis. The sequence goes on from NC_133899.1 coordinate 12,399,879, forward strand.
AGAAGTGCAATGCGTTTGTCTGATGTCCTAAAATAAAATGCAGAATTTACAGGGTTATAAAACCATGGGTTAGAAAAGATTTAAAGGATCTTGAGCCAGGGCTGTTTTCAGATGTTTGTATGGGAATGCGTGGGATTTGCAGGATGTTTTATGCTAAGAGCTTTTAAAAGTATTTGTTTAATAATACTGTCTGTTGTGTTTGTTTTTTTTTTTTTTCCACATCTTACAAACTGTCCTTGTTTTTAACGGCTAGATACAATCCCAAACTTTTAATGGCCAAATGTGTCCTTCTAGACAGTAGTAAAATATTCAGCTATGACTGGAACAGTCAGTGGGCTGATGAGTATATATCTTTTTCCATTTGGGCTTCATGATGGGATTCTATTTCTTAGCTTTGTTAATGGATGATTTTGGGTTTTTTTTAAGAATAATAGGGTTTGTATGAGATATGGAAATAAGTGCAGGAAAGTTTGGTTTTTTAGTAGGAAAATAAATATTACTTAAAGGATAACTTTGTTTCAATGACTGAAATTAAGACTAGTGAACACTTGACCTGCTTTTAAAATTACTATTACTTCTTTATAATACAATGCACGGTCTTAGAGTGTCCTGTTGTTGAAAACTGAAAAATCAAATATGATTATCACTCATCTCGCCCTTCCATCCATAGGCACCTTGAAGCAAAAATGGCATCTCAGTGTACTGATCAGTTCTTGGATCAGACTGAAATATATAAATTGCTGCTGCATTTAGATCTCTATATTGCAATAAAGTGTAGTTAGTAAAGATATAACATAATAGTAGAAGGTGAGCAAGCAAATAAGGACAAAGATGCAAAATAAGTAATTTAAATTTCTTTAAAATATTATTTTATCAATTTTGTGACTTTTATTTAAGTAAACAAAAATTGTTCATCAAGCACGTATTCCAACATCCATTGATTTCAAGCAACAGAGTGTCCCTTGTATTCTGTGTCAGACAACCTTATTCTAGTGATTGTCAGGCGTGGGAGCTATTGGTTCCAATGCCAGATAAAGTAGAACAGGCTGTCAGGATTGCACAGTGGTTCTGCATTTTCTCTGGACTTGGTTCCTGGTCTACTGTTTCTCATGTTCACATATCTCATATTCTGCTCAAGAATTTTGAGAATTTGCACAGCCAATGGCTAAGATGCTTTCTAATAGCTTGCTTTTCATTACCCAGGTGATTACTCAACCTTTAATAACTTGTTCACCAGTCTTAAAGAATTGTCTTTGGAACCTTTCAAGGAGTCTGATATTCAGCTTTCCTTGGCAGTATTTCACTTGAAGTAACGTGGGAAGAAAAACTTTTATAGTACAAGACTTACTGCTGAAATTTCCTTACGGAGCATTGTACAGTGACAAGGTGATGGTGCCCAGACCCAAAAGTTTGCTGTTGAATTTTTGAAAGCTGTTGACCTGGCATGTTTTCCCCATTGTTGAGCTAGCTCTAATCTGATTAGTATCTGGCATTTTTTTGGCTGTTTGCCATTGCCATAGTGTTCCTAAAAGACTATGTTTTGCCCATTGGAAAAAGAAGATATTAATATTGCTTTAAATTAAACAAAAAAAGGAACACCCCCCCGACACCCAAACAGAAAAGTACAGTGTCCTGTTTATGTGGAAGTATTAATTTTTCTTTCTTTTTCATATATTTCTCACTCTAGCATCTATATGTAATACACAGAGGTTTATGGTAGTTTGTTTTGTTACTTACATATAAGATAACCAAAGGCACTGATGTTAAGACTAAAGCTGTTTTGGCTTTTGTTTACAATCTTTTTATTAAATCTATTGGCTGTTTGTTTTCAGATTGGTTTTAGCTATTTGCTGTTTTTCCTAAAATGATATTTTGATGCTCTTTTTCCCTCTGCTGTTGCTCCTGATGGTTTGGTATTTATTGGAATGCAGGAATCATGGTGAGGATATTGATCTGTGTTGGTCTTTTTTTATTTTCTTTCACATGGTCATTTAGATTGAGCCATCTGCTTGCCTAATAGTGGGAATGCTGAAGAAAGACATTTTCTTTTCAGCTCACATATGAATTGTACTTTCAGATAGAGGTTATTCACTTGCAAATACGAAGATTGAACTATGATTCTGTAGCATTATGTATAAAATAATGAAAAATAAATTATGTTATTCCAAAATATTTTCTTTGATGTTGATTCTTTGTCACTTCTCCACTATTGATTCAAACTGTGGCATATGAAGTGCATCTTTTCTGTAATCACTGCTGCTAGTGGGTAAGAAAAAGGACTGTCTTTATTCTACTAATTTTCTCACAGTTAATATCAGAAAAAATGCTTTGATAAATGCCCTCCGTCTAAGGATCTCAAATGCTTCGCAAGATGGTTTTGTAGCATTGTTGCTATGTTGTTGCTATGTATTGTTGATTAGGAGAGAGAGCAGAATGTATCTCCTGGAAAGTTGCCCCATGCTGAGGACTGCACAGTGAGTCCATACAAGAATGCAAATAGAACCTACATAATCTGGCTCCTGGTCTCCCCCTACTTTGGCTAGGTGATTTTTTTTTTTTTTTAGCAAAATTTATGCATTCAAAATAAAACCTCAAAGCTTCAAAATCTGAAACCAAATGGGAATAAAATATTTTGTGCTCACTCTGACTGAATGATTAAGTGGGAAAATAATGAAGGTAGAAGATGATGTGGCGAATGTGGTTTGGCCTGATCGCCATTATATTCCAAGGTGACTTTTTTTTTTTTAATCACTGTGGAAGGCACAGTCACCTGTAAATGACAAAGGGAGGAAGTTTACTCCTTGTAACCTCAACAGGTTCATCTGTGCAGGTATTGGGCATGGACTATCATAATGAGGCATCCAGCAGTTTCTCTAGAACTAAGTTTGGCATTTATGAAATAGCAGCAAAGTAGACAGGGCAGAGGTTATTCTACAGGATACTCCTGACTTCTTTCTTCTATAGGCTGGAACATAGTAATTTCCTGGGTTGCTTTGAGAGTCTGAGGTTGGGAAGGCTCTGTTGATATCTTTCTGGAGTAACCCCACTGCCAAGTTCTAGACACCGACTTTGTTGCTGATAGTTGACCTCTCAGGAAGGAAGTATTTTCCTTTGAGTGTAGAGGAGACCTGTGCAGTCTCCTAAACTAGATGCCTATGGTTTGATTGGTATGGATATTAATGCTGTTAATTGTAATCTTTCAGTAGTTTCACTGCTGAACAACATGGGTAAACCTGATTCATATTTATTTTCTACTAACCTGTATCTTTCTAACCTGTTAAGTGTGTCATTCTTCCCCTGTAAAGATGTGTAGTTAGTTTCTAGCCCTGCACTTAGGAAGACTTCTTGGCATGTAGTACGGTTCACTTAATTTTTGTTTTGTGTAACTTTTTAGCCCTCTAGCATAATGTCTTTCAAACTCTAGATTCCCTTCTGATTTCTCCAGGGGAAAAGGGTGGGAAAAGATGTCTGAAACTCCACTACTGCAAATGCTTCTGCTTATAGTTACTTCTACAAGTAATCCCTTTGAAATCAATAGGGAATATTCCCAGTAGTAAAGTTAAATAGTCTGAAATGTCTTACAGAATAAAGCCTAAGGCTGGGAAACATTACAGAATGCTGTATGACTTCATTATGAAGGGCATCACCACAAAAAAGAAACCCCATGTTAAATAACCACTAATGAACTTAGTACAGTAAGTAATTTTATAAATTATATGATTTTCTCATTTTATACACTATATAAATGTTTTTTTTCTTTTTTGTTAAGACATCAGCATAAATATTCTAATTTTGAAGTAATGCCTGTTTCAAGTGCACTTATACATGAGAAAATCAAACCTGGCCTTTGATATGTTCTATGCAACGTTCTCTACCCTTACTTATTATCTTCCATGGCTGTTCCCTATCCATGGGTATTACTTCATTCAGCTCCACTTATGACAATTCCTTCCCAACCCAATTAACAACCAGCTGTTCTAGTGGGTATGTAGCTGTGCTATCTAATAGCCTTTTTTTTTTTTTAATTAAATAAGTGGCAGAGAAGTATTTTACCAGTACTTTTTTTTTTTTTTAAATCAAATAATGAAGTAAATAAGTAAACTTTGTTTTGCTGAAGTCCTGACTCAGAGCTGCTTTTCAAAGTATAATCAGCAAGGCTAAATCATGTCTGGAAGCACATTTGTAAACTTTAGTACAAACTGCTCCCATATATCTGAAGTTAAGATTTTGGCCTGCTTTTTCACAGCAACAGTACATATTTGATGTACCTTCTTCTTTTGATAACATAAATTTTAAGTAGCCACATCTTTTGGTCTAAATCGTTCTCTTGAGTATTTGGGAGGCTTTGCGTGCTGCTGGGAAGGAAGAAAATTGGCCCAGATTATCAATTAATTTACGTAAAACCGTAAGATGAAAATGCAAAAATCTCTTTCCAAATCCTCAAAGACCGAATCATGACTCAGTATAAACGTCCACATGCAGAGAATGGAGCCTGAAGCGTATGGCTGCGCATACCTTTTTGCCTAGAAAGTACAGCTGCAAAATGCTGATTCCTAACTGATGGAATTCTTTTGTGCAACAACTTGTAGTTTGTGTTTGAGAGGCTGCATATTTTCATTACATAGCTATGTAGGAAACTGGAGAATTTGTAAAGTATAAAGGAAAAAAGTTCTATTCTATTTTTAAATAGTCTTTTCTATATTGCATAGTCGACAGCCTATAGAAATATAATATTACAAAACTAAGGTGGCAGATATGTATGAATATCATTAAATACAATTTTATAATGAAAATTTTGTCTTATGAAGGTGAAACTTTTAGATCATATTAGAATTCTAAATTTTTTATGCATAGCAATCCAATGACCTCTCCATATTGCCACATAAAGTATAGATTTAAAGTTAAATGATCCAGTCACTCATTTAGCATTTTCTTAGGGTCATCTTTTGCCAGTAACTGCAGATGTTTACATATGGTTCTCTTGTTTCTGTGTTGGTATTATTTACATTTTAAGAATTGAAGAAAGAATGACACTTTTAAAAACTGTTTTTAATAGCCTTTGTTTATTGTTAATACGTAGTGTTCCAGGCTCTTGCTCTAATGATTTTTTTCACACTGCATTGATAATTAAATTCATTCATTTTCCTGGCTGCACAATTCTTTTAAATAAAAAGTTATGGGTAATAATACCTATTATGTTGAAAGTAAAGAGGAGAAAAGGGCAGATGTGCAGCTTTTAGTTCAAGGGGAACCAGTGGATTTTGCAAGTTACAGGTTTAAATAAAATCAGAAATCGAGTCCTTCAATTTCCACTATAGTAATGGTAGATCTTGAAGTATTGTTTTGTTTTTTCTCATGCTATCGTGCATGCAATATTTTTCCAATAAAACAGGAGCTGCAGATATGTGAAGTGTGATCCATTTCAGGAAATTTATTAATAGTAATTTTAGTAATGATACTAAGTGTTGGTCCTCTTAGATGACTGGAGACTTTGCATGTTGCTATCTCCTAACGTACACATGGTAGCAGTAATCCTCTTCACACCCTTCTACTCCCCTCCCCTTAAAGTGATTTAATGTCAATAAGTGGAAAATCTTATGAACTTTGTGATGATATAAGATGCGTTCACTCCATTCTGATCTTATTTATTTGCTTATACAGCCTCTGCAATTTTTATCTATTTCATGAGATTTTAGGTTTTGCAATTTTTAAATCATGCAAAAGGGATTTAATACTTAAGTATTAAAAGAGAAGACAGTCTTAGCCTCATATTTTTTTTTTTTTGTTGTGTTTCAGAACTCAAGAGCAAAAGACATTATGTCCGTTTGGCCAAATATGTGGTTGAATCGTATTTTGAAAAAAGGTCAATGTAAATGAGTAAGAATTTATATAATTTAAAACACATAATCTAGTTTTGTAAAATTCTTTTATAAGATGGAATATCACCAGTTTGCAAAAGCAATTCACAGAAAAATTTGAAATAGTGATAAATAAAATGCTTGAATGAAAAGTGAGAGAAATCTAGATCAATTGGTAAGTATCTCAACTCAGACTCTTTTGGACTCAGTTTTATGTAATTTTCTTGATTCTTGACTACCCCTGAGGACATAGTCCTTGAAAGAGTGAGCATCTATTCCTCTGAAGTAGCTCTTTTTCTAAATACTCTGAGGTACAACTTTCCTTCTGTTTTTTTTTTTTTTTCCTCCTTTCTGTCTGTCTAACTTTTGCATTTTATTTGTATTTCTTGATAGGTTCTCAGTGTAAATGAGTTCTGTTCCAAGGTTAATAGGACTGGTAGAATCCTCTACTTATTGGAGTAGAGTATTGAGGAGGCCCTTGGTGGAGTTTCACCGTTAAAAGTCTGTTTAGAGATCTTCCTTTCTACCTCCATTCTTGCAGGTGTGTGGAAGGTATGAATGATAACACAACCACAAGTCTTTATCCCACTTGCCTCACTTGTTGGAGGGCTGATGATATAACTTTCTCCCAGCACTGTGTTCCATCAGCTTTAGGTGTTGAATATCAATGATGAAATGTGCTCAGGCTGAATACTGCTACCCAGCCATCTCATTTTACAATGGTATAATAATATGATGTACCAGTTAGAGAGTAAAGATTTAAAGTTTCCATTATTCCATGAGTTGAGAATGTTTTCTTCCTGACATTTTCTTACTTAAAATGCATCTACTACTTGTATTATCTTCAGTAATTCTTACCAGGCATCTCATAACTTTTCATACGTATCTGTAATTAGTGTGGATGTTTCTGCCTTGGGTATCCTTATTTCTGAAACTTGTTAAGAACAAATGAGTGACTTAAAGGCTATCTGAGCAATAATCGCTGATCCCCAAGTTGAACACCATAAGACCTGTACCAGTGTCAAGTGCCAACACTGATGTATTTGAAAAGGCAAAGACTCAGATGCCGTATCAGACACTTCTCCTGTACTAAGGAACAGGATACCTGTATGTTCTCCCTACTGTCTAAGGTCCATCACAGAGGGAGTCAGGAGGGAGTCCAGATAATCTTTTTAACTCATCTGCTCATACGTTCTGGTATTATGATCTCCTGTCTCAATTATTTCTGCTAGACATGCCGGAGTGTTTCTTTCAGAGATAAAGACAAGGGTGTTACATTCAGCTCCTGCCTCTGCTCATGTGTTGGTGTAGATAATGAACTCCCAGATGCTGAATCTTTGAGTTTGTCAGAAGTTGTTAGTCAAATCCTATAGGAGTACTGAAAGCATTCCTCATGGAAGTCTGGAATCAAAGTAGGTTTGAATCAGCATCATCAAGTTGGATGTGTGGTTCCTGTTTGGGCCGACTTCTAATGAAAAGCTTATGAAGTAAAGAGTCAGTCAGAAACGGAAAGGGCAAATAAGAGGAACTAGTTTCAAAAACGCCAAAGAATCAAACCCGGAAAAACTTCAGCTAATTTTAAATAAAGATATTGCAGTGGAACTCAGATTATTAAGTAGTCTGATATTGAACAGTTCTGTTAATTGTGGCAAAAAGACTTTTCTAAATGATACGTTGCAAGTGAACTGAAGTGAATGTCTCCTTGAAACTCTATGGGGAATTTGACTTCTTGGGTAATTCTAACAGGGAATTTGACCTCTTTGTCACAAAAGACTGACTGTCTTGTCGCAGTTCCAAGCATGCTTGAATTTCGTCTGAAATCTCTATATGAACAGTTTAATTTTGTAACTGCATATTTGTACTTAGAAGAGTGAGAAAGCTGAAAATCACATTTCATTACTGATTGTGTTTGTTTTTCTAATGGCTGAAATTGGTACGTACTTTTATAGGGTCATTGTCCTGGGAATTTCCTTAATGATATTTTATAAGAAAGTGATCTTAATGCACAAATTTGGTAACAATTGAGGAAAAGTGAGCATATGCTTTGCAGTGAGAGGTATCTGCTGGCTGCCTGAGCATAATCCGCACTCCTCCAATGAACTGCTGAGATCAGACTAATGTGGAGGGCAAACTTGTTGCATCTAGACCATGTGTGTGTATATATGCTTGTTTCAAACTGTAGTTTACTACTTTTTAAGGAATTACTAATGCTTTTAATACAGTTGCCAAATACCTGCTAGTGAACCTTTTGATTCTTGTGAAGATATGGGGAGGTATGTATTCCCCCCTGCACCCTTTCCTGTAAATAATGTTCATACAGTCTGAAAAGCTTGTCTGATCTAAAATTACAACGTCACATTGTGGAATGTGAACAATTAAACGTTGCTGTGTTTTCTGGAAGGTGAGAACCAATTACTTGCTGCCTCCCACGTCATATGCATGGATGGGAGGGAAAGTCTTAATACAGCAGTTGAAGGTCTCTCCTATCACGTGCAATTTTCTTGATAGAAAGAGCTTGGGGTGCCCCCAGTTTCTTGCCCCCTTACATAGTTAAAGGTCTTTTTGGGGTCTGACATTGGCTTCTGTTGAGTGGAAAGTCTAAGGGGCCTCTAGTGCCTTGTGCAGTAAGCCCTGCAGCTGTCTGCCTGTGAGCCTCTGTAACATTGGTAGAGATGCCATTCTGCAGCCTTAGCTTTCCTCTTGGCCTGCAGGAGACGCCCTGCCTTTCAGGGTGATTTCCATTGAAAAACAGTAAGTTCCTTTAACAAAAAGAAGTCTATTCCCATTTTGCAGGGTTCGTAAAATCTGAAGTACCAGGACTGTATATCACACTGTTGCAAAAATTCTTAAAAAACCCTCTGTAAGTTTGCTTTGCAGAAATGTATTGAGGTTTAAAGAAAAAGGGAACATACTGGAGAATCCTTTGTGGATTTAACATAACTTAGTACATTTTCCAGGCTGAAATTTGATTTTATATTACAATACACTTGTGAAAACACAATTTTGATATTCAGGGTTGTGTCTATCTTAATAACTAGTGATTTCCCTGTCTTCCTCAACAAAGAGAAATAAGAAACAAGAAGAAATTATCCAGTTGGTGGTAAAATCACAGTGCAGGCATACTTATGAGAAGAGAATTACTACAAGTCTTGTTTCTTTGATGAGGGGATTTTGTAGATTAGCTTATTTTTGTACTCTTGCAACAGAAACATGCAGAGAAAACTCTATACTGCATCCTTTCTGCATTAATAAAGAACCATTCTGCATGTTTTTGGTTCTAATCACTTATGCAGACAAGGGTGATTCTAGTAAGGAAGGTGTTCATTTTGATGGTATTTGTGTAACTATGACTGCAGGTGAGACATCTGTATTCTGTGCCAAGTGCTATCTTTTCCTAATATTTCTAGTATTTGATCTGTGTTCAAGGAACTTGGTGTTTCAGTGTATCTCTTGCTTCACAATTTCTCAACTTTTCTTTGTGAGCAATGAATGTCAGTAAAAAGGGCAAAACTATCCCCCAGCAAATTAACCTACTTAAAACTGGAAGATATGTGGCAACGTTATACTTCCTCATATCTAAGAGTCTTTTTGCAAAAGTTAAAGAAATAATATATTAATTTGCTTTATGTTGGTGTAATGCACTATTTTGAAGAAGAATGTATCAAATTCCTCTAATGTAAAGTATCTGGCTAATAGACAGTTAAAATTATTATTCCATCAAGATATATTACCAGTTAGCAGTTCATGATTAGCATCACATGGTTTATACTCAAAGTTTATGTTTATGTATTTTTTTAAATGCTAAGTTGTTACTTTTTTCAGCCTTAGAAATATTGTGAGTATGATTAGCAGGAAGATAAACGTTCTTTGTCTAAGAACCAACTGATTGTTGGTAATATGAAAAAGTCTTATCCTTTACCTTTATAATTCTAATAAAGAAAATTTATTAATACAATTGATAGCTGAATTCATCCAATGAATATATTTCACTTACATGCATGCTGTTGCAAAAATACAGCTTCAGCTATTTCAGAAGGCTTTAGAAATAAATTCTCTTCCCCAGTTTTGCATGATTTTTATAAAATTAACTGAAAGGAATTTCTGGTTGAAAATAGTACTTTGTCATGTTATATACAACACATGTCTAGCAAATTTATAAATCTAGTGTTCATTTGAGTAAAGTTCCAAATCTCAATGAATGACTTAGACGGCATTATCATCAATTTCCCACAGGTGCAGCTGTGGAAATCAGTGACTTCAGTCAAAAGCCTCTGTCAAGTTTCACTGCACTGTCATTTTTTTACATTCAGGTTTTGCTGAAATTAACAATAACAACAACAAAAAAAGACAAAAAAAAAAGACAATTCTGCAAATGTCTTTACATCACTTCTACCTTTGGGTGGTGCTTTTGAGCAGTGCTGCGCTGTTGTTTCTGTTCGAAGAATTTAACAGCATTCATATTTTTACACTTTATACTAACACAATATTTCTTTCGTGATATTATGGAGTTAAAATTGCACTGTGTGTTTTAACACACATTACAACAACCTCTTAAGGCAAAAAAGTAAATTCATGCAAATGAGTTATGGAAAGTGAAAAGATTTGTGCTGCTTCATTCATTGCAGAAATAGTTATTGGGAAACGGGCATTTTCCTTTTGTGGGCTCTGCTTACTGTATCTCATGCAATTGGTCCATTGATAATAGTTATCTTTTGAATACCAATCTTAAAAGGAATTATAAAAGGATATGAAGAAAGAAGATATGGTTGATATAGCTTGCTTTTAATTATTTACTTTGTTTCACTTGCGTCTTTAAAATATTGTTGATACAGCTCATTCATGTTTCTTTCCTAGTATCTGAAAATTAGAATAAATAAGAAACTTTGTATTACTGAGTTAGTGGTACATTTCCTAGTTTTATAGTATTTCATCTGTCACTGGCTTTCTAGGGTCTTCCTATATAACACTGCAATTAAAATCCAGTAATGTTCAATAAAAATATAATACCAATCCCTTTGAACGATTCCCAGTGTTCTAAAAAAAGTGAAGTTATAACTAGCTAAGTTGTTGTACCTTGTGAAGGCAAGAGGCCAGGGTTTCTCCTGTCTTCAGACACAGAAGCAAACAACCTACTAGTTCCCACCGTATCTACTAGCAAACTGACAAGTCTCTGTGACTTAAGAAGCCACTTGTTGCCAGCAAATCTTTTTGTAATGAAGCCATAGAAACCTGAATCCGGAGGGGTTTCTGCTCTTTCCCTGTGGGTGGTGGATAGTTTGAGCTCTATTAAATTTGAGGGATACTCATTAGCTCCTGAGAATAAACCTGTATTTCGCTAATGTTTTCTGACTTATCTGCTATTCTTTTTTTCCCCTTTCAAGTGTTTGTGTGCTTTCTGTCTTAGTGTTACTGCAGTTGGTGCTCATGTAACTTTTTGACAAGAATTTTAAATGTCTTAGGCTATGGCCATTTAAATTGTTTTGAAGATGGAAGAGATGACAAGTTTTTTTTATATAGGCTTTTCTGAAAAGGCTGTGAAAAGCAAATTAGTGATTCTTTTTCTGTTTTAAAACTCTTTTTTATAGACCTCTGATAAAAGTATAATTTTTATGAATTGGTTATGCCACCTTTCTGGTGTTGGAGTAGGGTTCCTTTCTGCATAAAGCTGAAGCCCTGTATCTCCACTTACGATACCATCCTGGAGAGAGCAACTAGAATAGAAAGGCTGCTGTGATTTCACCTCATTTTAAACTACATGTAAGCCACTATGAAATTCCTCTTAAACTAAAGGAAAGCCTTTAAAAGGTGGAAAACATTGAGTTTATGTATGACTAACTTTGAGAATTCAATTTCTGCTGTCTTTTTCTGCAATTAGGCAATGATGGCAGCTTTACACTAGGCTGCACTAAGAGCTGAGGTAGAAGCACCCAGTAACCGTGCACCGGCTCATCCGTATAAGGGTTTGCAGGATAGGGCTCATTTTTGCATTTGGTAATTCTGTAACATCAGTCCCATTCAGAAAGACAGCAGTTCTTTGTTTTGTGTTAAATGATCTTACCTGTTTGTCTTGTTTGTGTCATTCAGTAACAACCCTTTGAA